>NC_141535.1:42557500-42857500 GCF_021556685.1 Rattus norvegicus
GTAAATAATTTCTAGTGCAAGTAACATTAAGGCATCATCTTAGGAATGAACAAAAATATTCGAGTGATTGGGTAGAAGATTGACATCCTTTAAGGCTTGTTGGGAATGGAGTTCTACAGCTACAGAACTCGAGGGCACACTATTTGATCTGTGATCCTACTATGAAATTCTGCAGGCATGGGTCTGGTAATTGATGTAGAAAAAGGAGCACAGGAAAATACATGTATATTATCCACCAAGAAAAACAATCAAGTCTATTCAAGAAGAGGGTGGTATGTTTTCGAAAGATAGCTTTGTTAAGATCGTGGAAGACAGATGTTTGAGCTAGAGGCACAAGAAAACACCTTTCTGTGTATGATAAATGATTTTATTATTAAAACACATAGCTTGTGTAAATTTATGTAAGACCAGAGCAGTTCGCCGCAACGTGTCCAGTTTAAAAAAAATAAGTAGATTTGATTGTACCTTTGCTTATACAGGTAAGTAGGAAAATATGTTGGAAAAGGAGATCAATCCTTCTTTATTTGGGTTTTGTTGGCCTGTTGGAAGACTGTGACCCAATGTTAGCTCTCTTTCTCACCAAGCCTGTGTTTCTCTGTTGAGGGAATGCCACAGGCTTTGGTCCACTCACAGACTCCTTGTGACTCACAGTCTGAACATGAGGAAATGTTCATTTACTTTTTCATAGTCATGGCAATGAGACCTTTTCTGTTGTTGTTGTTGTTGTTGTTGCCGCCGTTGAAAGGACTGTTCTCACCTAAAGTGCCCGTTGAGAAGGTTATTTTCTGCCACAGGCAGGGAGCAGAAGGTTACAACCCAATTCCAGGCACTCCCTCTCTGTCCTGATAGCCCGGGGAAGTTGAGGTTTCTCAGCGGCCAGGAACACACCGGCTTCACATGATGGAGATGAGCTCTGTTAATTAGCCGTTTCAGGATTCTTAATGCCCATGGCTTTGGAAACCCTTGTTAACCCGCAGAGGGAGGAGACAAGCTGGAAGCAGCTGGATTCCAGCCTGAATGTATTATAACCATTTCAATAACACCTGATCTTTCCAAATCCGTGTTCAGGATCTGTTGAAAATGATAGTTGACTTAAGTTGTTCTCAGTGACGCATCCAGGCATCCAGGAGATTGCAATTCAAGGCTTCTTGAAGCCACAGAAACAAGAGAGCGACAGAAAAGAACTGATTAGTAGAATTTTCTGAACACACACGGCCATCTTCCAGTGGCTGGGGTAGAGGAAGAGAGAACCCAAAGGTCACACAGGGTACCCAGGAAGTCTGCCTTTCTCTCTTAAGCAAACTGAGAGACACCTCCCTACCACCACACATTGTAATCACGGCTCAAAGCTGGCATTCAACAGACTCATAATTCCTCTGAGTACAATTCTCGTGGCATAACCTGACCAACCACATAAAACCTGATGAAGAAAACAACCGTTGTCATTGACAACCAATGCAGGAATTGCATCACAAGTAAACCACATACTTTCTGCTACAGAGAAGGCTGGAGTACTGCAAAGCTAGGCAGTGTCCTTTGGCTGTGAATGGGATTAAAACATTTTTAAATGCATATATGAAGGTCCAGTGATTTTGTATCTGTGACAGAAATGTAGTTATTATATCTCCAAAACCCCACACCTAAAAGCTAGTAAAAACTGCCTACATCAAGTTTAAGAAAAGAAGCAAAATTTAACGATGCTTCCATTTTTTCTCATAGAATCCCCTGCAAACTAATCTGTTTCAAGATAACACTTAAAACAGTCTCCCGTCTGCAGACTGGGTATAAATAGTGATTCTACTCTCTCATATCTGTCCTCTGAAATAATACCAAGAGGTGAAGGTGGCTCTCAGTGGCTCACTACTCTTGACTGCTGTGTGGTGGACCACTGTCTGAGATGTCAGTGGCCCTATGTTGTTTGGACGTTTGCATACAATACATTCCTGGAAGTCACTAAGTGTCCAGTGAATGCTTGTTGGCTGAATGGCTGAGCGGGCGAAGGAAGGGCTGGTCTTTAGGAGTAGTCTAGTAAGGATTTTACCATAAAGAATCATCCGCTAGTCACAAGTGAAAGCTACGTTTACTTAAACTTGAGGACAGCAGTCAGTCCCTGCTGTACTCTCGTTCATTAACTTTTATGCTTACTAAATAAGAAAATATGGCCGTAGAAAATTAATAATTTGTGGCCCACTCAGAAACCAGAATGCCTTTGTGGCAAACAAAAAATTCCCAAGTAGTAGTTCCCTTTTAATGCTACCCTCTGAAGACTTGAATTGGGTGCCATAAAAATTATTATAAACTCCTTTGCTTTCTCTTTATTTTTTGCAATTCTACATATATATGTATATGTAATGTGACTATATAGAGTATATATATACACAAATATGTATACATAATATCATACATATATTTGTATATGTATGTAAATATATACATATAGTATATTATGGTTAAATCCTCTTGATTAACCTCTTCTGTCTTCCCCCTCCCTGAACCCTTTCATCTTTCCAATTATTCTCTTATTTTCTTTCTTTCTTTTTTAAATTTAATTTAATTATTTTACTTATTCACTTTACATCCCACCCACTGCCCCCTCCCATTCACCCCCTCCCACAATCCTTTCCCCAACCCTATCTCCCCTTCTCCTCTGAGCAGGTGGGGCTCCCCTGAGTATTCACCCCCCCACCCCTCCCTGGTACTTCAACTCTCTGCAAAACTAGGTGCTTCCTCTCCCACTGAGGCCAGACAAGGCAGCCCAGCTAAAAGAACACATCCCATGCTCTTGCTTATTTCCAAAGCCTTTCTCCTTGAGTTCAGTGGTGGGATTGGTTGTATGAGCATGGGTGGGGCTGTTCGCTAGATCATTTCTAACTTGCCAGTGTTTTAAAAGAAGACAGCAATGTCCCTTCTCCTGGCGACTAGCTTAAAACATTTTTTTTGCAAGATTCACTCCTTTAAAATAGGATTCTCCAAATACTGTAGCACTTTTATCTTAGTAGTAACCTCAAAAATTTTTTAAGATACTAACATTAAGTCTAATTAGCTAAACAAATGTTAAGCTAATTAAAGGAACACTCGAGTTCCCTCCACACTGATCTTCAGTGCATGCTCCAGCCTGCTCTAGTTGCCTTTCCCTACAGCCTACTGTTGGGACCTGCACAACTCACCTTTTCTCTCTTTTGCGTCAACCTGAAAGAAGCGAGCAGGAGTTGAACCCTTTGCACACTTAGAACATCATTCCTGCAATTATCCTTCCTCTCAAGCTGCATCTATAAGTGCCTAAGGAACTTTTACAAGTTCAAATGCCAAAAATCCCACAAACTTTGGGTGATTGGGCTTTGAATTTGAAAGTTGCTCTTGAGACTCTCAAACATGCGCCTTATCGCTGTCTGAAGTGATGAACATTTCACAGTTTCAAGACTGTGTGGTTCCTTATCTTCAAGTCCTTGTAGTGTTTTCACGTAAAAACAGTACATGAATCCAGACCCTAACAGCCTATTATCATCTGAATATGCCATGTCTCTCCAGAGGATTTCTCACTTAACCACATTTGTATTGAATACTCAGTAAGCCCTATGGTGTGACCCTAGACCTACCCATTCCCTCGTCAATAGTGGAACAGAGCTCTTAGAAATAAAGCAGCAATGCATAGAGGATAAAAAAATGTAGAAACTCTTAAAGCAACATCTAAGAATCAATCAGACCAACAGCTTTAAGAGAACAAAGGAGAGCAGGCTCTTGAAGGCTTTCCCAATGCACAGTAGGCAACGGTGTATTGAAACTGACTACTAACGATCTAACAAGCACATCTTTTCAACTGTTCTGGAATTCAGTAAGCTGGTATGACAACCAGTTATTTAAATTACATACACACTCAGTTTAGTAAATTTTCAACAGAGATCACACAAAATAACTGTGAACTCGACACTTCCTATTACTTGATGCTTTGCTACCCTATCCTGAGGCTGCTTGCCAGTTGTGCCAGTATCAGGTGTCAGATCGCTATGTCGCCATCTTTAAATTGTGCAGGTAACGTTCCTGCCAAAGATACCAACGCGCACCACAGTAGGTCAGAGGCTGCACCTGGTTTTGTGGATTGCATAGACTTAGGACAAGAATGTGTTTATTTCTCAAATTACTGCCTATTTAATCTCAGTAGCTATTGAGCTGTAAAGAGTACAAAAGGGGAGGAAATGGTTTTCTGGAGTTGGAAGACACGCCACAAAGAATTTCCTTGGCCAATGAAGAAAGAGTGGAGTAACAACCTATTTACTTGGTCATCTCGGTTTTCTCTTATGAACACCAACCCTTACGACAAGCAGCCCGGAGAACCTCATTCTCTCCAATGATGGCTCTGGCTCATGTGCCCCTGTGGCCACCTCCCTGCCCTGCTCTTTAAGAGAACAAAGCTGACTCCCAGAGACTTGGTTCTTCTCAGGCTTGAGGGCAAGCTAGGCAGTCAAGAAGATTCCTGGTCAACTGTTCTTGTCTTGAGCAAGAAGTCAGATGCATGTAATTAGCAAAACGCTCCCAAGACTATCTCCCCAAGGCACTGACATTTCTTAGCTGAAGGTCAGGTCCAGTGTCTAATAGAAGTCTCTGGTTTGAGGGTCAGGATCCTGAGGGAGACTCTTCAGCCCCAGGACAGACCCAGGCACTGTGTCTGTAGATGTACAGAGCAGAGAATCACTCTTAGTCTCTACTTATACACTGTCCAGTAGGCGTCATGAGGCTCTAAGACTGTGTCTGGTTATCTTGAGAGAGTGATGTCACTGGGTTTCTGTATCCATGCAGCCTTAGATGCAGTGGGGATCTTGGCTGTGCTACTTACACATGTCTGAAAGGCATTTTTATTATGCTCATTACAGTTCTTTAATCACGTAAAACAATTACTGAGGATAAAGGAGAAGTATGCCTTCTCTCAGGCCAATACAGTGAGCCTCCCATTTCAGGCCTCACCTAGGAACTGGTGATTATTCTCAAGGAAAGCATTTTACACACAGACACACAGAGTGGTAGAGTTCTAGTCAGGCACAAAGACTTGAACACTTCTGTGTGTAGGCTAGGCTAAAGGCTCACAGCACAATCTATCTTTATTACAGCAAGAGTGATTTAAAGCATGATTTACTGAATAGTGCCTGAACATTACAGAAAGAAGAAAGTTAATGCTTTTCCTTTCTCCAGTGCCTTCTGTAATGTGAAGATACCATCACACTAGAGACACCGCAGGGAAATGCTTGGTCAAGTGAAATTGCTAAAGAGCTAAAACTGAACGCAGCCCTGGAAGTGCAGGGAAATGTAGCTGGAGTTGTAATGTTGGCCCCTGATGCTTTCATTAATTCCCGTTATGCTAAGAAAAATAGAGGCTGTTCTTGAAGGACAAAGGGGCTTTGGCAGTGAGCACAGGAAAATGGATGAGGCTGAGGAAAAGAAAGAAATGTGGGGACATAAGCACTGTGATTGGTAGTGTCTGCAAGGTCATTAAAAATTTGACAACTTTTATGAACATTTTAAAAATGCAGATATCCTGGCACTTAACAGCCTCACTTCCAACTGTCTATTTAAAAAAAAAAATTACCGGGGCCTGGGGAGATGGCTCAGTGGTTAGGAGCGCTGAGTTCAATTCCTAGCAACCGCATGGTGGCTCACAACCATCTGCAACAGGATCTGATGCCCTCTTCTGGTGTGTCTGAAGACAGCAATGGTGTACTCACATGCATAAACAAATAGATCTTTAAAAATATTATCTACAATATATAACCAATGACTTACAAGGCTGCTGTTTTAAAGTGAAACCCGGGAAATCAAAACATCCTTCCAGTGGCCGATGGTCACAGTCTGAACTAGCACGTGTCAGCTAAAAATAGCAAAGGAGATCTTTGCTGTGGCACAAAACGAAGTTGCCAAAGGATCATGACACCCGACACCATGGCTTTTATGGAAGACTCCAAAAACATTTCTTCAGAAGCACATAATCATTCCTGACAGCACATGGCCTGATACTCACTGTCTGATAATGTAGCCACGAGCCTCATAAACCCGTCTACGTCTAGAGCAATGCAATCAGATTAAAATGTAAAAATTCAGTTCCTTTCTACCCTGATTTCATTTTTATGCTAATTTGAGTTTACTTTGGCTGGGGAACCCTACAATGGAGATGTAAGTAAATGCTGAGATAATAATAACCAGGCTACCTACGCGGAAGGCCAAGTTGTGTAATAGTGGGCCATAGGAACTGTAGATTTTTCTGGAAACTTAAATATCCTCTTGGTAGAGATAAAGTATATGTTACATAGACATCTTAAGATGATTACATTGGTAGGATTTAGAAAGTGTTGTCCACTTTTCAGTTGATAGATTAGTGTTAGTTGATTGGGGCTCACTGTCTTCATGCTGTTAACTAAAAGTAAACACGATAATACAAAAATAAGTTGTACCCAGCCATTTCCTCAGGACCTCCCTACTGAGCAGTTTACTCTCTTCCAGGCACGTAACGTCCAGGATCCTGGTCAACTGAGGCATATCCAGAGCTGCTCCACTCTGGGGTGACAAGCACACTTTTCTGCCGCACACTGCTTTCTCCTGTTACTGATTAGATAATTACTGGTTGACTGCATACACTTAAAGATTATAAGTCATAGTCGTGAGGCTTCCTGAAATATATATTCTTGAAGGCTTAGTATAAAGTGATTTATATTTACTTTGTTAGGACTTACAATATTAATTTCAGAAAGACACTGGTATCTCCAGTTCGGTGGCACAGTATTTTCCTGGTGTAGGTGGCACCTCACTTAGTCTCCAGTGCTACTAAAACATGACAATCATTTCAGAAGAAGGTCAGATTGCTACACATAATTTAGCAATCCTTTGAGCACTTTCAGGTCAGAATAACTTGTTGTAAATCACTAGAAAGAAAAACATGTGCCCATTTACACAGCTACCCAGAGATTGTCCATAAAGTGAGTATTAGGAACATGACGGGAGCACTTGTTGTGAAAATTATTTAATATTAATTGGGGGTTTCTACCCTGCCTTTCATCGTTCAATTACCAGATAAAAGACACAAAACCTTTATATTTATAATAAACCTTTAAAGCACTAAAGCTGGGCAGATATCAGCCCCTCTAAGCTATTAGGATCTACTTCCCAATCAATAACCACAAATTATAACTTGACATATTCCATCTGGGCTGCTCTTAGTCCTCGTAGCCATGTTTTCATGATTCACCTAGCCCACAGTGTCTTCTCCTCTCTCCATCGCCTCTCTCCTCCCTCTTGTGATCCTACCTCTAACCCCAAGCCTGGGAACCCAAACTTTGCCTACTTCTCTTCTGCCCAGATGTAGTCTGTAGGAAACGTTACTCAACCAATAGTTTTAAATTAAGGAACAAGGTCACTTGCTGTACGTAAGAGTTTCCTTGACCCTGGATGGGCAGCCAGACTTGGGGGCCAGTGTTTAGCATTGCAATAGATAGCAACTGACAAAACCTCCACAGCATCCTTTCTTGATTAATTGATAGAAATTTAATGACTGGTGAACCTTGTTGGTGAACCTTGTCTTTTGCCGCGGCTCATACTACAAAGGAAGAGTGTATACTGCAGCTGACAATGAGGCTGAATACTGCCTCTTATGAATTGAATCATATTTTTACAATATAACAAAGGGTATGTGTGTGTGGGGGGTTATCATGTAATTATATTGTCTTCATAATTACTCCTGCCACTGGGATGAAATACTCTGACAAATGCAACTTAAGGGACAAGGGCTTATTTTGGCTCACCAGTCAAGGTTGTTGTCTATCGTTGCAAAGGGGTCACAGCGACAAGAGCTTGAGACAGCTGGTCATTGGTGTCTCTGTGTCCATAGTGAAGAAGCTGAGAGCCGTGAATGTCAGTGTTCAGCTCAGCTCCCTATTTCTATGGTCTATGATGGCCATGCCAGCAAAGGTGCGCCTTAGGATGAGTCTTTATACCCCAAATTAACTTAATCTAGAATATTTCTCACAGACCTACCTTACAAACACAGTCACACACGCACACACACATACACGCACGCACGCAAGCACGCAAGCACTCACGCACACACACTCACACACTCACACACAAGCAGGCCTAAAGACTTGTTCAAATCCTGCCAGGTTGACAATCCATATTTATATCAGAGCTAAATAAAATCTATTTAGTAATTAGAATATCAGGAGATGATCAAACACTGTAGAAATGGTTGAATGCAAAGAAAGAGCATCACTTATTTCCAAGTTACTGTTTTCGTTGTGTAGACATCACTGACTATTTATCACGACTTACTCTCCTGTGTGTAGATACTGAGTAATGCTTTTGGTCTGTGGGCAGTCTATGAACCACCTAAATAATCTGAAAATTTAGAATCTTATCTCTCTTGCCTGCTACACTAAAGGGATTCTGCATAATGGTCTCCAGGTGATTCTGAAGTCAGAAAAACATTATAACTATTATGGCCTTAAGCTGTCTTTATATGCCTTCTGTCCAGCAGTATCTTCTCATGCAATACACCTCTAGTCTTTCATTGGCTTAGTATATGGCATAGCAGGCTCTCCACACTGCTGGCTTCTAACTCTCAGGCCCCCTCAAACAACCTCTATGAAGGTTAGAGTTTTTACCTATAGAAAATAACTGAAGAGTAGGGAGGACATAGCTTAGAGAATGAGCATTGTAATAACCAAATCCAAAGGAAGCTAGAACAAAGGAAGTACCCAGACCGCCATTCAATGTAGTTCAGCCTTTGTGATCAGAAGAAGCTGTTTGTGTTTGTCCAATGTAGGTTAGAAACAGCTAGCCTACTGTGGGACATACTTTAGGAAATGCAAGTTTAGAGTCTCTTAATGCCTAAAAGGCCAATTAAACCCATGATGTTCTGAAAATCTGCTATTATGTAACCGTGAATATACCTCTCTCTCTGTAGCTTTACTATTTTAGAAGTAAAACAATACTTTGATTCCAAATATTAAATTAACTCAGGCATTGCTCTCCCACTCTGTCTCCTAAGCTGTGACTCAGATGTCAGAACAATTTTTTTATCTAGTTAGGGAAGAAATTTTCACAGGTTTCGGGGCCATGATAACATTGGTAAGCCACCTGCATACTGTATGGTACTGTACCGTCTTCCATCATGTGTTTCCTAAACACTGAACATAGCTCTTAAAGCAACCTCTGTGGTGTACAGTAACCCCAGGTACTAGTGCCATACTGCTGTTGATAATGTGTTTTGAGTCTCACATTCTAGAAACTTATAACCAAACGCAAGGACCTAATATTTAAGGTTTTGTTCTTATATATGAAAGCATCTTTTTCTGGTAAATATGTTTTTTAAGACAGCTCTATTGAGACATAATACACATGTCACACAGTTTACTCATTGAATATATACACTGAACACTACATTGTATTTTATTTGTTTGTTTCGTTTTTATTTATTTTGAGACAGGCTTTCTCTGGGTTTCCCTGACCTGGAACTCACCTTATAGACTAGACTGACTTCAAACTTAGAGATCCACCTACCTCTGCCTCTTGAGTGCTGGGACTAAACTTGTGCACCACCACACCAAGCTAAACTGTTTATTTTTGAGGCTTAAAAATCTAAGTAATAGGACCTCAGATTGGCAAATGTAGGCTGAGAGACTGAATGGTGCTCACAGTGAGATTGGGGGATTGGGAATAATTCCCTGCTTTGACAACGCCTTATGTCAGTGTCCCCTCTAAACAATAGATTCCAGACCACTCCCTATACTTATGTATGAAATTGCTATCCTTTAAATGGGTCTTCTTTCTAAGATTATTATTTACATATGTTGAATAATTCTAACTGCAATTATATGTCACTAAATATAGATACTTGTGCTGAAATATTCTCTTAAGAACCAGACCCCCCCCCCAAAAAAAGAATGACTGTGGTAAATGTTGGTAAATGTTATCTATGGATTAGGGGAAGTTTACAAATTACATTACACTAATTTTAAAAAAATCCTAAAAACTATTTTTTTGTGAGGTGGATGTGTGGTAGGCAAAGAGAGATGGAGAAATGTGAAAACAGGCTTATTGCTGTTGGGTTTTTAGTGGATTTCAATGTGATTGTATTATATTCCTCTGGCCT
Source organism: Rattus norvegicus (assembly GCF_021556685.1). Classification (NCBI taxonomy): domain Eukaryota; kingdom Metazoa; phylum Chordata; class Mammalia; order Rodentia; family Muridae; genus Rattus; species Rattus norvegicus. The sequence continues at coordinate 42,567,630 of NC_141535.1, forward strand.
TAAGATACACAATAGATTATGCTCATTTTCATAGTGAACTATACTATGAGGACATGAGGAAAAACATAAACACTTCCTTATTCTTATTCACTGTCACTAAGAACAAAGATTCTAAAGGTGGGTCCAAGAGTTTCTGTGTTGTGCGACAAGGAACCACTAGGAGGGGTTTTAGAACTCTTAGGTTTGACTCTAGGACATTTTGTGATGATGTTTTGATGTGCATGACTTTGAGGAAGAGAATAACTTTTCTTTTTATATAGCTAGCTTTATTACCGTCAGAACGTAAGCCATGGTGTCTGCTTCCCTGGAGGGCTGGTCCAACTGAGTGATGAAGGGCAGTGCTGATGAGTACTCATGAATACTTCCTGCACTCCTGCCCAGTGGCCTCTTCAGTGATTCTGTAGGAGAGGGTTGACACTCTTCAGATAATGGGTGTTGGGGATATTGGACGTTTGAGATCTACAGTTGAATTTAAAATGCTTCATTATTCCTTCTACTGACAGAAAAAAAAAACCCTTCAGATATAAAAATATGATATGATAAACTTCGGGGCCATCAAAACCCACTGTCATTTTTGAGGTCTGAGTAGTATTCAGAAGGGTCATTCTTGAGTTTGTTTTAGCAACTAGGAATGGCTGTTTCTCAAAGTCTTGTTTAAGTAGATGTTTCGTGGGGGAAGGGAAGAAACACTAATTTAGGTTACATTGTTGTTTTCCCTCAGACATGCAGAAACCATGCCACTTTAATGTTATTGAGACACTGTCTTATCCAATGTTAACTTTTAAACAAGGTGATGAAATGCTCTCTAATACTTGGATTAATCTGGGAACATTCAACAGGATTGATCATTAAAATGAACCAGGACTGCACTGCATAGCGAAAATATAACTAACAAAGCGAGCACATGCATTCATCTTACCCAACGAGTTCTAAATACCTGGAAATGGTAGCACATCTTTGATGCTTAACTGGGTGGGCCTTAATTAGTGGTATGTATAATTGAGTATACTAAGGAATATCCAATCAATTTGACTTCATTATTTCATTGTGTGCTTACATAAAGTCAATGAGCAAATCTGAACAATTAGTGCCTCATTAACTGTTTTTCTCTTACAAATTCACATTGAACAGACTTCAAAAATCATCATTTTCCAAATTATAAAATAGGTTGCTGCCAGATTAGCCACATTTAAACCTCACTATATGTTACCTACTCAACTACAAGTGCTTTTCCTTTGTTTCTTTGTTTCTTTCCTCCTTCCTTCCTTCCTTTCTTTTTAAATTTAGCAAAGAGTCTAAAAACCTAACATCTTTTCCTCCTTAAACCACTTTCTCTGTCTAGGCTGTTGTCACCCTTTCCGTGTACTATGTTTTAGCTTTTAGCTCAAGCACTGCTTCCTATTCATAGTTCTCTATCTGTTTAGCGTTTCAATACTCTTTTCATCCTATTAAACAAATCGCTCTGATTGTGAATTTGATATTTCACACTTATTTTTTCATTGATAGGATTGTGTATATCACTCATTTTTAAATAGATACTTTTAGTGTCATTATGGTGAAGCCACCGGGGAAATGGCTGGGAAGAATATGGAGTTCAGAGGGAAGGAATGGGGCGAAGGAAGGTGTTAGGTAAGTAGACTCACAGTTCGTTGTGTATAGGTCTGAAACTGTCAAGAAAGGAAGAAAGAAAGGCTAGAGGGGAGCCTCAGCTGTGATGAGCACTAGCTACTCTTCTGGAGAGCCTGGGTGCATTCCCAGCACTCACATGATGGCTGACCATTGCCTGCAACTCCAGTTCCTGAGGTCTGATGTCCTCTTCTGGCCTCAAAAGGCATAGACATACATGCCTGCAAAATATCCATACAAATGAAATCAACAAGAAAAAAAGGAAGGAGGGAAGGAAAGAAAGGAAAGAAGGAGGAGAGAGAGAGAGAGAGAGAGAGAGAGAGAGAGAGAGAGAGAGAGAGAGAGATCTGCCAGCTAGCCTAAATGATGAACGATTTTAAAAGCTCCATTCCACAGTATTCTGCTATGCTTTTAGAGGCAGGGACATTATAATTGTGCCTTCGTAATTTTCAGTGACATGAACCCTGAATGTGGTAAACAGTGGTGAAAGTTTAAGATGGTGTTTGGCAAAGTGGAAAACTACTGTGGGCTTCAATTAAAATGCCATCACATTAAAGGAGTACAGGTGTATAGATGGAAAAAAAAAACCACTCAGGAATTCCACCTCCAGCTGCCCGGCCTCTACAAGAACTCCCTGACTTGGCAGGAGCCACAGGTCGTCACAGTGAATGTTCTGAGTGCAGCCAAGGGCAGATCTGCTGTTAACTAGAACAAAAATTTGGGGCACTTAGGGGCCCATTATTCTCCTTAGTAGTAGTCATAGTTGTATCAATATAAGATCAGCTTTCCTTTCAACGCAGTGTGGCATAAAGTCAAGATGAGAGGCTGGTAATGGTAGGTACAGATTTAAATCCCAAGTATACCACAGCCGAATGATTATGACCTCCAGCCCTATGGTCCTAGCCATATAATAGTGGTTCTCTTAGGGTGACTGTAGGAATCAAGTGAAATAAAATGCAAAATTCCAGGTACATAACTGATATCTACTAAAAATGAATTTTGGTTATAGGGACTACTTATAGGATGCTCATTCTGTACTAGATACTTCCTTACTCTCTCTTTCTCTCTCTTTCTCTCTCTTTCTCTCTCTCTCTCTCTCTCTCTCTCTCTCTCTCTCTCTCTCTCTCTCTGTGTGTGTGTGCTTGTGTGGATGCTGGAAGTTGATATTTGTTGCGCTCCTATATCTTTCTCCACTTTATTCTTTGAATCAGGGTCGCTCATTGAACCTTAACCTGGAGCACCCTGGCTCAGCAAGAGTAGCAGGCCAGTGAGCGCAAGGGATTCCTTCTGTCTCTACCTCCTCAGTGTTACGATAGCCTGTGCACACAACCATACTTGACATTTATTTACTTCTTTTTTTTTAATGCAAGTGCTATACATCTGAGCACAAGTCCTCATACTTGTATTGTCCAACCAGGTCATTCCCCATCCCCAGGACCCTTGCTGTATTTTTCCATACACGTTATTATGCAGACATGACCACTACCCTTCTTTCCAAATAAAGGACTAAGATACCAAAATAATAAAGAAAGCACAGAAGCTCAGCTGGGCTTCAAATCAGGCTTTTCCATTGCAAACAGAGCCGACACACTCTTAACTATTATTTTGAATAGCCTCACCCATTCTATTTCCATTGAGTACATCCCATGGGCAATTTGAATGCAGTCTCACTTCAATGCATATTTACCTAATTAAAACAAACTCTGGAGAAGCAAACAATGCTGTTTAGTCAAGTATAAATCATTTTAATTTGTCCATTCTTTTGACTGGACCACATCATTGTTTCCGTTCAATTGTGGGAAACCCAGGGCTCACCTGAATACAGACTGGCACATTTAATTTGTCCCAGAACCTTCATAAATCGTGCCTTCTTTGTTTTATAGTTTACAAATAATTAACAAAGTAGCATGTTTTAGAGCACTTTGGAAAGGACCCCAAATATATAGAATTTTTTTTGAAGATTTACCAAGAGGTATGTGGGAAAAGTGAATGCTATCTGCTGTTCCAAGCATGGGTGGTCATGGTGTTATCCAAGCATTTCACCTATGCTCAAATTTCCACCTGCTGAAATCTAAGGTTTTGTTTGGCTGTTACAGTGAGTCTAAGATTTTCCCTAGTGCTAATTTTTAAGAGATTTCATGTGAAGGATAGGTTGCAGAATGCTCTTGTTGGAAGAGAGCTCTTTGACCCCAGCTTTACTATAAAGAACACCATTGTTTTATCCAAATGCTCTTCACATTCACTTCTCTTCAACAGTAAACAATTTGCTACTCCTAAGGCAGCAATCTTCAAGTGTGATTTCACTACACGGTGGGATTGTCTTAGTAGTTCCAAGGGACTAGCAGAGAATTCTCAAAACAGAATTAAGTTTTTTTTCTAGAAAGCAGCACGCAATAGGTCATTTGGAGAATTCGCAGGAGTAGGGGTAACTAGGAGGTGGAACTAATGACAGCCATCGATGTGGGGATCTTTGAAGATACCCTCAGTCCTGCAGCTATACAATAACCAGACAACCCTCAACCCCACCATGCCCCAGGGCAGTGGGAGATTGGCCAAACACCTTCACCAGGCTTGGTCCGTGTCTAACCACAAGGCTTGGTGAGATCTGAATAAACAATTGCTCTTCCAGTTTAACTAAATTGTAATAATCAGAGGTGAGCCCTATCCTTATGAGCATGGCCATCGAGGGCCATTTAGGTGAAGAGCACAGTTTAAATAATCTGCTTTTCTTAGCAGCCTCATCTGGGGTCACTGAAAGCAAGAATCAGGATCTAGATGAGCCTAAACATAATGATTTTTGCCAAAAAGAGCCCACAATTTTTGATAATATGTCTTTATTTGGTCACTTAGTGTCTACTTAGCACTAGACTTTAAATATCTCCTGGCCCAAGTATTTTTGTCTAGTCCTTTTTCTGTCAAATGTGCTGCCCTTCCTATCCATCCTTAGAATATAAACTCCTGAGCCCAAGGGCAGTGTCAATCTATTCTTCATTCATATGCACATAGTGTGTACACAGGCTTAGGGCCGCCATCTACTGGGTTATAGACCATGATGGATTTTATATTAATTTTTTAATCTCATGCTTTTGTGTCTTTAAGGTTTTCTTCATCTCACGTGCACATGATTCTTAGCGTATTTTCTGTACTTGATCAAACAGCTTTCTGAGCATTCTGCTGTAGTTTTCTAAGCATTGTTTTCTTTTAAAAATGAAATCAAGGGGTTGGGGATTTAGCTCAGTGGTAGAGTGCTTGCCTAGGAAGCGCAAGGACCTGGGTTCGGTCCCCAGCTCCGAAAAAAAAAATGAAATCAAACTAAATTTCTTGAGGGCAAGCACTGTATAGCTATATAGCCATTTTATCTAACTCTTAATGTAGTTTTTAGCTTCTCAGCTTACTTTATATAAATATAAATATATATGTGTATACATATATATACACACATATGCATGTATGTACCTATACTTTCAAAATAATTATTGTAGTCACATGCACATGTAAGAAGGATTAAAGTGTCTTATGTTTTACATTTCACTGAAGAATGTTGTCATTTAATGTTGCAGATTATGAAAACCTTTTATACTGGTAGCAGATTTTTAGGGATGAATTAAGTAAAAAAAACTTAATTCTTCACATTTTAGTCTTTGCATGAGGCATTCAAATTAAACCATGGTGAATGTGTCCTAGTGAATCGGTACAGGCATACCATCGGCAGAGGTGGATCAAGTAGCTGGTCTTAGGTTTTGCTGAACAGAACTTCAGAGCATCTTTTCCATATCTCTCACATTCAAAAGGCAAAGACTTAACTTTTAAGGTACAGCAGGGCTGGGGAGAAGTATGAGGACACTTACAGTTAGCAGAAACTATAGAACTGTTCATGTCATAGCTTCTCACAGTCCCCCATGCCCAAACACTGTCTCTAATTATTTAATGTCCTTCCACTTTGGGGGGAGGGGCTGGATGTATTCTGTAGCTCCTCAAAGAGTTGTTGTTTCAAGTATAAAATAATCTAAGGTCCTCCAAAAGTCACCAGGGAGTTGGAGATAGCCCTGTGCCAGGTTCCTGTTCTTTTTAAACAGGTTTTATTGCCTACTTGCTCATATTAACATTTTCTTCATTTTAATTTACTCTCTTCCGGTAAGAATATACTTTCTTTTCTTTATTTCAAATGTTCCCTAAATAAGTTTACTGATGCTGTATTTTTCACAAATTAAAATATTCTTTTAAAAGAAAATATGAAATGCTTGGTTTATTTTACCCTCTTGTGGTTGAATACATCAAGTAAACATAACATACATAACAATTGAAACCTTAAATTTTTTTTAACCATTTCTATGAAAATAACCTGTTCCTCGCAGGAGGAGGCGAGTTTAACTACAAAGGGATTACAAACACGTTTGTGGGTCTGAATAGTGTTGCTTGGTGCCTTGAAAGAACCATAATTAACAAGGTTGTAAAACCCAACAGTCACTCTTTTTGTGCCCTTCCTGTGTAGCGTTTTAAAACCTTTGGTTTGTATCTGGAGGGGGGAGTCTGTGTTAGCCTCTTGTGATTTGTCTCGTAGGATAACATCAGACTGACTTTAGAAGCAAGGAAACATTCCTCCCTGTCTAGCTACTAGATGTTTACTATTCCCTTATGAAAAGAAAAGAAAAGAAAGAAAGAAAGAAAGAAAGAAAGAAAGAAAGAAGGAAGGAAGGAAAGAAAGGAAGGAAGAAAGAAAGAAAGAGGAAGGAAGGAAGCTAAAGCACTAGCAATTTTCTTTCATGAATGTAGACCACAGGGAGATAAATAACCCCTTCCTGCCTGAGAAGAAGGTCAAGTTCCAAGTTTTTCTTTCTTTTACATTCAGGAATAAGCGAACGGAAAGGCTGGCCAGAGGAGTAGCAGGCATCTGATGGTTAAGCCCTCCCCCCAGGACTCTTTATGTACATAAGCAGAAGTCACTGGAGCAGCAGCGCCGCATTAGTTCCAATAGTTTAACAGGCTGCTTTGCAGGCTGACAAAAGCCAAGCTAGCGCGGTGGCTTCCCTCCATGTTCCCTTGTCTCCCGAGCTCGTCAAGTGATCTTTGGCTGGGGCTGGGGGAGGAGGGTGACGTTGAACAGGCTTCAGCGGGGGAGTGTGCTCGCCTGGTCTACACCCAGCAGCCTGCACCGAGAGACTGAGGCAGGGGCGGAATGAACTAACAGCAGCTGGATCCGACCTGTTTCCCTGGATATTCCTCAGACTCCGGATCAAGGGACTCACTGGAAACAGGCCAGGCAACCACGTTGCCCTGGATTGTGGCCAACTGTACAAAGTTGACCAGGAAAATGGCTCAGCAGACGACAAGCCCGGACACCCTTACAGTCCCTGAAGTGGATAATCCGCATGTTCCAAACCCATGGCTCAATGAGGATCTTGTGAAATCCCTGCGGGAAAACCTGTTGCAGCACGAAAAGTCAAAGACAGCGAGGAAATCCGTTTCTCCCAAGCTCTCCCCGGTGATTTCTCCCAGGAATTCCCCCAGGCTCCTGCGCAGGATGCTTCTGAGTAGCAACATCCCTAAGCAGCGTCGCTTCACAGTGGCACATACATGGTAAGGTCTGCACCGATCCCCATCCCTGAAACATTAGCCGTACCGGTTCAGTGATTTTTGCTCCTCCTGCAGCTTTGGGGGTGGGGAGGACGATCCTCATTCCACTCCTGTGATTTATCGGAAGTAGTCTACCTCCATAGTGTGTCCCACCAATGCCCAAGTCAGGGCAGGAATCCCGGAGATAGGTAATAGGAGTGGATGAGGTGGGTGGTTCTAAGAGCTTAGTCTCTATGGCAAGTTCCTACAAGAAAACTGGATTCCAGATGTCCAAAAAGAATGTAGGTTTACTCCCATACCTAAGTAGTGGCGTTTCTTTGATTTCTTAAGCTGATAGCCTTGCCAGCTTCTCCTAACTGGTTTACTAGAGAAGACCAGAACGGAGTGGAGGGTCCTCAGACTTAGCTGTCTCCTGTGAGATACCAACGCAAACAGGGATGATCGCAGTGGTGTGTACAGATGCGTCCCCTAAAACTGCCTCCAGCTTCACTGTGTTCATAATTTTCATCATGCCTTTTCAGGGAAGAGGAGAGGGATTAGGAAGCCTGCAGGAAGTGCCAGACACCACTCCATACTCTGATCTTGTTTTTGTTTTTGGTTTTTTTGTTTTTGTTTTTGTTTTGTTTTTTTAAAATTTGAATGCTTCGCATGTTTTGCATTTACATTTTCTTTGTGAATATTTTATAATCTTTAAAATGGGTGAGGTTATTTTATGCGCTTGCTTCCATGTATTTTTTTTTCTAGAGGACTTTCAATATCTTCTTGCTCTTGAAATTATCAAATAGTGAACTGAAGCCATTGAGCTGCTTCCATGGAGTTTCTTCTGCCTAAGAATAAGCAGTTTGAAGTCTTGTATCTGCAGGTCCCTGGTCTGAGGTCTGTGGTGTAGGGCAAGCTAACTTTAGCCAATCCTAGGTGTTATATACTCACTACATCTACATTTTGATAAAAATTTATGTAAAGCATGACATAACATCACATATACTTTATGTAATAAAGAGAAAGGAAGTGCGTGAGATGGGGGAACTGACTCTTATTTTCTACAGAGTTTTCTTAACTTAGCTAGTGTGTCTGAGTTGGAAAAAAAAACAACAAAGCAAACAGAAAGAAGACACAGGAAGGATGCAGTCAGAATCACAGGGAACCCAGCTCTGAGCAGCATGGCTGTACCAAGGGATACATTAACATAATCCACGAGAGTCAGTGACAGCACAGATCAAAGGCCTGTCACACTCAAAGACGCGTCCAACCCCAGAGGGTTACTTTTAAATAGCTAAATGTCTGACTAAGACGGGGTCCCTATTGTCTTCTAGATTCTAACCAGATGGCAAAGACTCAGGTCCATTGCGCATAGTAGTCATACAAGGGGTGACTGGATGTTTCAGTGTTAAAAATTCGCATCTGGAAAATGAGTTCCTCTGAGGAAGATGCCCTTGGACAGTCTGTCAACAGTAAGCAGTGAATGAGAGGGAGGCAGGACAAACACTGTGATGCTTGGAAGGAAGGGGTTGGCTCAAGACCGGGTACTGAATGCCAGGCAGGAAAGCTAGCTAAAGGTCACGTAGAAACAGGACCAGCCTTTGGGTACCCTCTGTCTCCTTTAGAACTTATATTCCCTAAGGTTGTCTGTGTGGCTGACAGGGTAGGCCTCACTGAGCACTTGATCTCAGACTATGTGAAGCAGCCTAGAGTTCATCTGAAGGTTATAGGAGCCATTTGGACACGTTGGGTATAAGGAAGGCAGGAAATCTCATGAAAACAGGCTTTCTTCTGAAATTCACTGCACTTCCTTTCCTGGTGCTGTTTGGAAAAACTCCAAGCACATGGTTTCTACTAGTATTCCTTTCTGGCCTATCCCCTCCCAGCCAGATCAGGTGGCATTAAAAAACAAAACAAAACAAAACAGGGAAATGGAAGAGATAAACATGCTATCGATCCTTAATTAACTTAGGAGGAAAGCGTTTCCCTCGGGAACTGAAACCATCCCAGAGGGAATTGGAAATAGCATCTCAAAGTTTTCATTTTGTTTCAGTGAGCCCAAGGCTCATAATTTTACATCATGCCACAGGTATCTTCCGACAACCATGCCATCTGAGCGTCAGACTTTGCACTAAGCACAAGGCGGAATTTTTTTCAATTATTTATTCATAATTTTATTTATGAGCACGAGTTGTTTAAGTATACTCTTCAACATTTTAAAGGTCTAACTCAAAGTGTGGTGCGTGCGCGCACACACACACACACACACACACACGCACGCAATTGGTAACTAACTATAGTCACACCTCCTACTTCCTAAACCGTCAGCTACTTAAATGCATGCTTTGCATGGTCCTGCCTCACACTTTTGGCTCCTACTCATGGTATCTCATCCATTTAATGCATGTATAAATAGTATGCACTTAGCTTGGATGTTTATATCTTATGTGTAATGGTTATGAAGTTGAGCAAGAGTTACTTCTTGATTCTAAGTAATTTACATTGCAGTTGCAAAAATACTGTTGGAGGGCACCTGTTTCTGTCATAGAGCTTGTCGCTCTACTAAAATCCTCGCCCTGTCTCAGTGCATTGACTCAGTGTGCAGCATCTACTTGCTTTCCCCTTTCTGATTTTGTAACGGACAGCTTGCTTCAGAGTGCTTAAGGGACATAGGACCTACCATCTTGTGGTTCTCTTGTTCAAAAACGGGATTCTCAAGGTTGTCAGCCAGTGGTAAATAAGGGTAAAGAACATGAGGGATGGCAGGGGTGAGTGTTTACCAGGCAAGTGCAGAAGCACATGGATCACAGAGGTGTGTTTGCCCTAGAACTCAGCTCTGCACCCACATCTAATTTCAGAAGAGGCTGGGACAGGTGTCTCAGCTCTGCTCCCACAGCAGGTCAGACAGATGAGGTGAACAGCTATGGTTATAATATGTTGATGAAGGCCTGGATCATGCCCTATACCATACTTGAAATTCTAAGAGTACTAGATTTTGGTCTTTGTAAACCTCTGAAGTAAGGATCATATCAGAACAATACTTGTGTTTGCTAGGTTTGTTGAGTGAGAAGACCTTGGGTAGAAGTAGACTTTAGTGATGAGTTTGCTCTACACTGCTTTATGTTCCTGGGTGGGTCCAGCGCGCCCAACTACCCACCCACGGAATCTTTGCATGCATAAATGGAACATACACACACACACACACACACACACACACACACACACACACACACACACACACACACACCAGTTAATTTTAAAAATGCCTGGGCTTAATCTAAGGCTGGCACTCCTGAACCTCCCCCTCCTACTCCAGGCCCAATGGGGGAGTGGCCAGTCTCCACTTACTCGAAGTCTCACGTGGCTGCTTGGCTCTCTTTCCTGCAGCTCCTATATCCATCCTTCTCCCACTGCTTCCTGCCAATCCTCCCATCCCCCTGTTTCCTAGCCCACCCAACTCTAAGGGTCCCACCCCATCTCCCTTTGCCCAGTCATTGGCCACTGATATCTATATTGATAAATCGAAAACCAGTTGGGGACGAGGACCTTTAGCGTTTGGACACAAAGATTTCTATTTGAATCAAAACATTAGAACGAATCTCCAACAGTAGACTTTCCTGTCAATCATCAGTATAGGATGCCTTCAGCTTGAATTTTTGGGTTTTTTTGGGGGGGGTTCCTTCCTTTTTCTCTTTTTTTACCTTATCTATGCCTTTGATTAACCCATCAAAAAGCCAGGGTTCTGTTCTACTCGTCTTGGAACATCCATGCTTCATGTCATGGCTGGCCAATGGTGAGTCCTCAATAAATATCTCATAGCTAGAGCCACTGAGTAACATTTTAGTCCTCCTGTACCTTTTAAAAGGTCTCCTCTTTAGTTCCCTAAGCACCCCATTTTCACCCACTTGTTTCCGTGTTTACCAAGCACATCTTCATTCCGAAACTTCATTTGCTTTTCCTGATCCATTTAAAGTGCAGCTTACACAGTTGACCCACTGCCTGGATAGTACGAGACTTAAACAGCAGCTAAGCTGTTAGAACCCGGACTGATAAAGCACCCTTGTAGTTAGTCTTTGGTAACTTGTTTAACTTATACTTTGATTGCCATGTTCCCCAATTTCTCAGGTACAGTACCTAGAGGTTTCTCTCCAGGATAATGATGTGTAAATTAGAGTGTGTTTCATGGGGACAGGTGCTTAGTAAGAATCATTACTATTATTTTTATTTTCATGTATTAAATCCAACTCATAGCTTTGGTCTGCACGAACGTTTAGGATAATGTTTATATTTCTAGATGGTTAACTCATCACTTGCTTGTGAATAGATTGAATTAAATTTGTCTTAAGATTTAGTGAATGAGAGCAATTCATTTTTTAAATTGCGGGAGAGTAATTTATTTATTTTTAAAGGAGTGAGAGGTTTTTTTTTTAAACCTTGGGAGAGGAGATAAAAAGGAGTGTTGTTGAGGGTGGGTATCTCTCTCTGTCCCATCCCCTTTCACACATCTCTCAAGGCTTTGCTCTCTGAGAGCTTCCCAACCAAGAGTAATCTTGCCCTCTTCAGATTTCTGTAGCACAGTTTACTTTTCCCACTCTCTCAGCGATTGCTGGTAATAATTGTATCTGAAAACATTAGTGGCAATTTCCTGAACTGCCTGTGTGTGAGGGCTAGAACTTACACACATCCGTGCTTGCCACTGCTGTTTTACAGATTGAATTTAATATATTCCATTCCATGACTGGACCTAGATTCTGATTTCATCTTAGTAGGGAGTTTCCTGTGACATCATCAGGAATGCCACGTCTATGGAGTTCCTGATAAAGACAACCAAACATCCAGTGTCAGTTTATTTCAGAGTAACCAGTCAGGAAATTGTTTTCATATTTTGAGTTTTTTTTCACTCAGTTTTAACACATTTCCCTTAAGTTAGGCCCAAGTAGAGCCCATGGAGGAAAAGAACTCTTGATTCCTGTACTGGGGACCTTAAAACTCAGTGTTTGGTCATGATTAAGTTACAAAACCTGTGCTCTTTCTTTTTCAATTTCTGTGGTTTTCTTGTTCTGTTTTTGAGACAGGGTCACACTATGTAATCAAGTCTAGCCTAGAACTCATTACCTAGCCCAGTTTGGTCTACAACTCAAAATATTTCTCATTCAACATCCCTCGTACTAGGGTTAAAGGCTTATACAACCACATATTGTTCATTTCTCATTCTGCTAAGACGATGCTTAACAGTAATTATGCCCACTTTTAAGTTATAACGTTTTCATATGCATGTAATACAAACCCAAATATCTACCACTCAGAGTTTTTAGATGTCATCATTTCATCAGTATTTGCATATGACCTCCCTACCTCATGGTGCTAGGGACAACACTCACAATCCCCTGTATATGTAACTTTCAGAGCTGTTTCCTAAAATTTATGTATGTCAAAAACCAAATAAAGTTTTCCTGAGCCAATGTGATGGAGATTTTCCTTCCCATTTGAGGAATAGATGGGAATATTCTTAGTGATTCCAAACACAGTCAGTGTGTTACACATGCACGCTCACACACCACACACACACACACACACACACACACACACACCGAGGAGAAGACGATGTTATAGAGTAGTAACAATAGAGAACCTTTATAAATTCCATGTATGCACATGTGCTTTTAATTAAAACATGTTCAAAGGAAGAAATACTTACAACAGCTTTAAATAATAAAGCACATCAGGATTAGGATTTGACTCATTGACATGCTCCTTTCAAAGGCTTTTGTCAGACACTGAAGCTTTTTAAGGAGTAGATGACATAGCCATATTTAACTATTCATACGGTTTCTTCATTAGGTATATAATTACTCATGATTAAACGTGACTATTTACTCCTCGGCCATCCTTCCTTCAGCAACTGAACTTGCTTTCTAGAGTGAGATAGACACTACGAATTCTACTCAAGTCACAAGAGAGGGTAGAAATTGTCACCTATAGGAGAAATGCCCTTCCTTCAAGAGTGTGGAGGCTCAATACAGGGAAACAGGGTTTTGAAGGCTATTTCTTACTGACCGTGTTTGAGGACTGTGGACTCTTTCCTTTTCTACCTCTCGTATGTAGCTTTCGGGCTCTTGCTGCCTTCTCCGCACCTCTCAGACTAGCATTACTGTTGCTCTCCTTGCAAGTAGAAGCTTGCATTAGGACTTCAGGTTAGGAGTGATGTTAGCCAAGGTTGTCTAGGGAAACCTTGGAGGGAGCATATTAAGCACCTTGGCCATGTTTGAATCGACGATGTTTGAAGCAGCAGACAGCTCAGACATCAGCTGTGACCCAGCTGTTTTCTTAGTGTCCTTAGGTTGAAAGTGTCTTAGCTTTTGAAGTGAACATGAAAGCTGTTATTAGCATTCATTAAAACTGAAAGACTTCAGAAGGACACTTCTCTTGTAGAGCACAGTAAGTAGCCCAGAATATTTGCTACATTACAAAAATCAGAGGATGACAATTATTCATTGAGAGAGAAAATAAGGACTGATGGATTCAGCTCTTGTGACTCCTGTAGACTTCTTGTGACCATTGATATTTCTCAGAAAGGAGAAGCCTGTTTTCACCTGCTGAAGCTGTCGCTGCTCATGCTGAGCTTTCCAACAAAAGCACAGTCTTGAAAACACCGAGGAAGGTTGAAGGAGTGAGGAGAAATTAAAATAAAGTCGAACCTCAAAGGCCCCTTGAAGAATGGAAGTTATAGGTTTAGTCTTTAAATTTATTCTTTGCCAATTAAAAAAATAGTTCCTGTGACTTCTGGTGACTAGATGAGTGTTAACACTTTGTCAATTTTCTTGCCCTTATGCTGCCTCAGGGAGAAGCTAATCAATCATGGGGGAAACAGAACTATGATTTTTTACAAATTGCTTTACTTTTGAAAAAGATTTGTGTTTTTAAAGTCATGGCCCACTTAGTAGAGTGGAAGCTAAGCATCTCCAGGTTTGCTGGCCACTTGATGACCTTAGGCTCTCAGCCCCTTGAGTGACAGGTCCCCTAATCCAAAAGTCTTATGGCTGCCAAGACGCTTGCTATTTACAAGGTAAAAGACAAACAAATGAACAAAAATTCCACTAAGTTTACAAATTAATAACAAACTACATTTTAAAATATTAAAAGCAAGTCCCAGGGCCAGTGGCTATGTACAGACATGGTATTCCTGAGTTCTCTCCCAGAAATCCATTTCAAGGTAGTTTTGTGACCCCCTCCCCCACACTCTTGCTTGTAGCTTAGATGCTGTAGCACAGGAAAGCATCACAAAGCCACACTCATTCAGCTACACACCAATGAAGTCACAGGGGACACAGGCTGACTCCAGGTCCTCCTGCCTCTTCACCATTTACTTCTCCTGTGATTACCACTCCTGGGACTGTCAAATTGCATTCACATTTATTTCCTTTCCCTACATGTATACTGAGACTATTACAGAGGTAAAGATTTTATAAAATGGTAGTGAGTTATTATAAAGGTATCTGACTTTATTTGTTATACATGTGGTTTGTAAGAAAGTTGTTATCTTTTATTTCTGGAAGACGAAAAAAAAATCCCAAGCACAAAAACAAATGTGTGTAGCTAGAAGAAAAGAAGGACTCCAGAATCAATGGACGAAGCTCTGATTCACAGTGGTTTTTAAATAACAGCAGGTTAACACAACGCCAATCAGAATAATTTTGTTTTGAATGATTCAGAGAAAAAGGCACAAAAAGTCTAAGGTCTGGGGAGAAAGATCAAGCCAGAAATCTATTAAGGTTTGGTTCCCTAGTTCCCGAAGAGCCAGCTGGGAAGGATGGTCCACAGACTCAAGTTACTAAGCAACAGAGCTGCAAACTGCTTGGTAACCAGATCTGGCCTGACTCACAGTCTGACTGCGTGTGACTGGGTGGCCGGATGGGAATACCAAGGCCCATTTTACCTCACAATTCCTTCCATCCCCCTGCCTTACTGCCAAATTCTCCTGCTACAGAGCATCCTTTGACATAAAATGTTTTTTTTTCCTTTTTTAAAGTAAAAATACCTCCTAGTCCAGAAACAAATACTATTGTTTTTCTTTAAAATGTTTTTATAAGATTATTGTTAAATGGTTTAATGTAAGTAAAATGTAAGCTTTATCAAAAAGATAGGAAGTAAATAGATTTGTGCTGTTGACAGACCTTGGGTTTTCATGAGCAAATATAGACTGAGCCATAGCTCCCTTCTTTTACCTGCTCAGGGTTTCCTTCAGTTCTCACCGTGTGGTGTCATTTGTCTTTGTATTTTCCCCATGACTTCTCCTATTCCTCTGAGCATGGATTATATAGCTGCATGGATCCTGAAAAGGTTGAACTTCAGCATGCATTAGTCTTTGCATGCATTGTGAAAAATAGGTGCTACCTATCCGTGGTCTGTAAATATTTGTGGTTTGAGCAATTGAAGAGCAGACAGGCTATTGCTATACCTCTGACACTGACCATCCTGAGAAAGCCACACTCTGAGCTTAGAAGGCCTGGTGATATTGCATTCAATTTCCATAGTGGAAAAAAGTTTCAGTCTCAATGATTAACCATTCCTATGGACTTTGTCACTAAGAGTGTGTGTGCACTCACAGTTTATATGTATCTATATCAGTATAGTTTGACGTTAGTAAACATGAACAAACCCACAAATGATGGTGTTGCAATAACTGGTCAAGTGCACGTGTGCTAATATTTTCTTCATCTTTTGAAAAGAGTTTTTGCCTGTCATATTCCTGAAAAAATAACTACATAAGTGTGTTTATGAATCTTGGGGAATTACTTAATAACTAGCTGGTTAAGCTCTGATGACTAATCCTTATCTCTCAGAATTCATACCAGTTAAATTATACACCAAGACCTAATCTTATAAAAGAAAGGTTTTGAGGGGGAATTTGAAAAGCAGCCTCCATATTTCCTTTTTTAGGATGACAATCGGGAGACATTTGAACTGGTAGCAACTGAGCCCACTTCTAAAGCTGATTCCATGATAACTAAAATTAAATAATGAAATATATTTTAAGAGGTTTACCATAGGGATATGATTTTAACATAAATATTTTGCCTATTGGTCAATATATATTCATTTTAAACCAACAAATTTCCTTTCTATTGTCTTCATGAGCTAGCCCTGAAATCAAATTAGCCATTATTAGAGCAAAGTAGCTTCCTCTTTATATAATTATTTTCAGGGCAGTTTTTTTCATTTACATACATACTTTATTTTATATTGATGTTTATAGTGATAAACATATATAGCGGACCTAAAGACAGTTCCTGTGTGACTAAAAGGTTGTGTGGCTTATCTTTTCTCCTTTCCCCCCTCCTTTTGTTTACAGTATTTGTCTTACTTTGCCTTATTCTATTCTACTCCATGGTTCTTTTTTTTTATGGCCTTACCTTGAGTGAGTGCCAAATAGAACAACCCTGTGATTTATGAGTTGTAATAACTAAAACATATATGAATTAGAGGCTGATGACGCACGAGGCGGGGTTCTATGGCTCTTTTCTGAATAGTCCTAGCTCACTTTAATAAACACTCTTAATAATAACAATGACAATGACACTGATGGCTGTGACCAGTCTCGTCATCATGGCTGAAGATCCATCTACTTTTGCATTTAATATTGTAGCAAATTTACATTCTTACCCAAACGTCCTTATGTTTGAAAAATGAAGGTTTTTTTCATCACTGCTGTAAACTAGAAACAGTGTATCATACATTTATATAATTAAAAATACATTATGAAAAACAAAATAGATTTATGGTTTAGTAAAGAGTAGGAAAGTTTGGTCTGTTCACTCTATAAAGTGGCATTTAGTAAGTAATATAGACATATGAAAAATCAGTTGGGTCCTCCTTAAAGCAGCAAGAATAACTGAAAAGGATTTAGAAAGGAAATAACCTTCCTATTATTATTTAATTTCCTATTTTAAAATTCAATAATCCCCATCAGCTATGCCTCAACCTATCCTGGTCCGGCTCAAGCCCAATTAAGGTACAAATCTAGTGGCCCTGCACCATTAATACTTTCAGTCTGAGAAGAGGGGCCTGGCAGGACTTAATCGGTCCATTGCAAGTGAACACACTGAACTTGGACTGGGTGAATCTGAGTCCTCCGCTGAAGCACAGCATTGGAACTCTACTTTTCAATTCTGTAATAATTAATTTCCAACCTGGGCTTTGCACAGACAGTAAAAGGAGCACTATGCTAACAGCAGCCTTCCCCATTCTACAAAGGCACACGTGGACGTCCTTTAAAAGTTAGGATCTCCAAGCAAATCAGTAAGACAGGGAATGGGGAGTAAACATTTCCAATCTATAATCTTGTGGAGGTCTCATTTCCAGAGTGTAGTATTCGTGCTTGCTGCGGCTGCATTCTTTTCATGGCCCAGATAAAAGGAAAGCTAGTGCCCCCCTGCTCAAAAAGAATGTTAAACATTTCTTGCTGGCAACAGAAGAGTATTCACCTGAGAATGAGATCCTTTGCAAGTCTGTTGGTCATGCCTCTGAAGTGTCCTTACACACACAGTAAGGCTGAATCATGGTCCCAAAAGCCAAATATTAAGATCTGCAGCAGCAGCCAAAGCCAAACTTTAAAAATTGAAACTGTCTTAGAGGAACAGCATCTAGATTCATCACTTGCTTCCCTTTCATAGTGAGGATAATGTTATGCATTCGAGTTAAGACAATCAAGGGTGCAAGGAAAGTCAACAGGGTACCAGCTATCTAAGATCAAGAAGAGACATTACCCAGCATTCACCTTAAGAGGTGGAAATGAACAATTATATACATATGTCGATTATAAAGAAACTGTGCCTTGACATTTAAAATCATTTATTTATTGCTATGCCAATATCAGCCATGGCAACATATCATAGCAGACGACATCTGCTGTCTGTAACCAGGCATCCTTCGTAAGCCCATCTCACTTAACAGGTCAAATGTTTCTGTCAGAGCTCTTTTCAACCTCTGTTGGCTAAGCACCTAACATCTTAATGGCCCCAGTGCTCTCTGAGTGTATTTGCTGATGCTTTCTTTATCCTAACCATCTGACCTCTGACCCAGCAAACCTTCAGGTAATTTAACAAACTGATTCGTAGACGTCATGCCCCTCATTCCAACCCCACATGACTCCTCCAGGTATTTCGTCTTTGAAGATCCACCATTGCCTTAAGTCCTTGCAAAAGCAAGGTCAATGTTTCCCTCTTTCTCATTTGTCTATTCCTGTTCATAGGGATGCTATTTCCCCAAGGAATCAGCTAAACTCACATTTGACTAACACTTTGGTCTCTCTCCACCAAGGTCTGGGGGCCATTGCATACAGTAGCACTTCCTGTTGCTTCCCATTTCCGCTGATGTTTGGATGATTCATTTTACACTGTCAGTCTTCTTTGTGCCCTCAGCTATTTCCCTTTAGAATGTCCTACTTATTTGAACTTATTAAATATACTAAAACTTTGCATTGGTTGCCAATCATCTATAGCAAGGCTGAGCAAACTTTCTTCTTTGAAGCACCAAGTGAGAACTTAGGGGAGTGGTTCTTAATACTGAGACCCGCTAACACAGTTCCTCACGTCGTGGTGACCCCCAACCACAAAACTATTTCATTGTTACTTCACAGTTGTAATTTTACGACCGTTGTGAATCATAATGTAAATACCTGGTATGCAGGATGTGTGACCCACAGGTTGAGAACCAAGGTTTTAGGCTATAAGACCTATATTGTTTCTGTGGAAACTCCTTTTCTCTGCCATTGCAGCATCAAATAGGCACGCATATCTTCCAACAAAACCCATCTTTAAGTTAATCTGAATTTGAGACACTGGCTATAGCCTACCAATCTTACCTGTAGAATAAAGTTCATACATTTCAGTCTAGTATCCAAGCCTTACCTGTAAGTCCAGACTTCTGTCTGTGGATAACTAGTGGTCTTTCCTAAGAACCTTTCACTGTTTCTCATTCTGGAGAAAAATCTCAAGTGTGGTCAGTGTAGATAATACAGATAAGCAAGCCAAGACAATGCACTGTCTTAGGGCCTCTCCTGTATGTTGTGGGAGGTTCAGATCACACAGCTGTGAAAATCCAAAATGTCTCCCAACATTGCCAGATGTCCACAGGGATGCAGTTTGCTTTCAGCTGTGAATGACTGGCCTACAGAGAAGCTTTGTAAAGGAAGAAACCAGTTCAGCTCACTTAAAAGTATATCAGTAGCACCTAACAAGGCCCTGTTATCAGAAAGTGGTCTACAACTCTTTAGTGTAGACTCATGCTGATAACTCACTGTGAAATTCTGGGGGTTACAATTAACTTCACCTGTAAATGAAACTGTTTCTAATGCTCAAGTGTTTCATGGGATTATTTTAAAGTTCAAATGGGACATTTACCAAAAAAAAAGAGGCGAAAACAATAAAAGGCTATTAAAATAATACAAAAATATTAGTCTTAACATACTGAGCATGTTTTGAGCCGGTTGAAACTTAGAAGTTAAATTCCACTTTCGTGTCATTTTTCTTCTGTGAACATTGCTGTTTGAGATGCTGTTGAGATGTATCTTTTCTGTCAAGGATTTTGATCCCATAGAGTATAGATTATGGTTACTGAAAAAGGACATAATGTGGTGGACCCACAAGACAGCATTCAAGGAAGTCTAGGAGTTGACAGGACAAGCTTCAAGCAATTACTTGAGGCTTCCTGAATAGGATGGAGTATGTTTAGTGACAACTGAGACATTGTGTAGAAGTTTATATGATCTCATCTGGCTTCATATTTATGGAAATCTAATAATTAATATTTGTTTGATCATATTTTACAAAGAAAAAAATGGGGCCTAGAAAAGCATCTGATAGGAGCCCGATGTAAAGCCTAGAGGACTGCAGCAGGGAGAGAACTGAACTATGGGAAGGGAGTTGGCGTGGAATCTTCTCACTGAGGGGGCAGTGTGGATAAATGGGCACTAAGGTTCCTTGACATTTAGGTGAGCGGTGCCATAGGCTGGAACTAGCTTATAAGAGAAGCTGGTGTCTTCCCCTTCTCCCTCACCACTGCTCCTGTTTATGTATCCTTCTCCCCCTTCCCAGTAGGGATTTATGGGCTTAAAAGAAACACGATCAATTTTATCTTCTTACACCATCACTCTATATAAAAGGGGACGACATTTTAAGTTATTCATGCTAGGCTTGCTAAGCCACAAGTGTGTGTATTCAATACTTTCTGTAGTTCCAATGTGACACTAAGTCCAATTAAACCAATCTAAACCATCTTTCAACTACCGAGTGCTCTATTACTGCTTCCAAAAAAAAATCCCTCTGAAATATTAAAAGATTCAATTGCATTTCCACCTAAACAGACGTATTAATTCCACTGCTTGCACCCATCTCCTGTTGCATTGGACAAAGGTATTCTTCATGTGAAAGGAGGTTTTTAAACTGCAAGTTTACTGATTAGAAAAACCTTTGCGCTTCTGAGAGACCGTATACAGAATGCTCATTTGCTCTGAAGCCCGCTCTTTCTTTCAAGCCTAGCTCAGTGTGTTGAAAGTTGAGGACTAAATATCCTTTCACTTTTCCAAAACATCATTGCTGAGATCTGCCACATAGCTGTAACTATTACTCTTCTAGAGTCAGAGCTTCAACAGAAGACAGAGCATCAGTATGGTATATATATATATATTCTGTAATAGTAAAGAAAGCATGCACATAAAGTGGCAAATGCAACCAGAAAATATAATTAAGTGTATGCAGAATTTTATATAAGATGTTTTGGGAAGACTTTCTATGAGGTAACATTTAAGAAGATAGCTGAAAACATGATTATCCTGGAGAATGATATTTGAGGCAGGAAAGAGAGAGCAAGTACAGAGTCCCTGAGGGAGGGTGTGATTGGCATATTTGAGGGAGGAAAAGAGTTCTGAAAACGGGGTTGCAGCATAGAAATGAGTCAGATCACAGTATTTTGAGGCTGTATTAGAACTTGGGATTTCCTAGGTGATGACTCTGATACATCATGGTGAAAGGATTAGTAGTGGGAGTGTCTACATTGAGGGAAACAAAATATATCTCAAGTTTCAGAATAATCAGTCTTGTTCTTGTGTGGAAAATCCAAATGCAGAGAAAGGGGAGAAAAATCAAGACCTAATAAAAAGAATGTTGGAATAATCTAGATGACAAAATCATAGTGGTCTGGACTAGAGTAGTAAAGGTAAAAGTGCCTAAAATGCTGACAAATTTGTCTGCAACTTGAAAGGAAAGAATTCTCTGGCTAATTTAGTCTGAACAGTGAGAAAGAATTAAGAATGACTATGAAGCCCAAGTTATAAGCCATCGTCAACATTCATGGAGCTTAGAAGATAATGGAAGGCACATTTTAGTTTAAAAAATGTGTTGCATTTAGGGTGACTACTGGTTTCAAAGTACAAGATAGAATCACTTAGATAATTAGCTCTATGAGTCCAAAGTGCATAGCAAAGATTGGCACCATAGAGCCCCATTTGCAAATCATTAAAACACAGAAGTTTTAGAAATTGTGAGACTGCAATATGACTGCCCAGGTATATGAATAGGAAGAAAGACTGGTGACAGCTGGGTACTTCAAACATTAGAAATTAGAAAGATCACAGAAACACACCCAAAGAAGCTATGAAAAAGTAGCCAGTGAGTAGAACCAAAACCAAGAGAGTTGCAGATCAAAATGTTTTGTGAAGAAAAAGTTAAGTTCTATCTGTTGATACCTGTGTGGCACCAGTGGGTGATCTAGTGGTGATGATGCAAGACCTTTTCCCAAGGATGACTGATCATTTTACATCTTCTCATCTCTCTTTAAACCTCAGGTATGTATTTCTATTTTCAAGTTGATAGGGTTACTCTTCAGTACAGAGAAGGAGCAACTAAAAGAGGCTTAACAAATATGCCTACCACTACATCTACTGAAGTACTGGTCATGCAAACTTCCAGAACCTTCTATTTTTCCATTCTGTTCATTATAATGAGTGAAAAAATCAATATCCTCATGGAGAGTAATATAAGGAATCACTCCAGAACTTAGCAGCCAGATATAATAAGCATTTGTTATCTCATATATTATATGGTAGTTAATAATCGGGCAACCAGCTTCTCAGACAACTGCAAGATTTTGTAGTCACCTGCCAAGGAAGGTTTCTCTAGGTTATGACATCATTTCTCAAGATGATGCTCTTTACAGTTCACCTTGGTTTTCACTGGTTACTAACAAAAGACTTTGGTGCTTTTCTTTGTGGACTTCTTCTAAAGACTGAGTGTCTTGATGTTATGGATCAGACCGAGTGATACAACAGAGATCTATATGCAAGATCAGTGACTTAGTAGATGTGGTGGTAGGCATGTCTGAATGGTCTGTTTTAGTTGTTCATACTTTATTATAAAGTCATAACCTCAGCAACTTGAGAATAAAAATGAATGTTGGAAGTTAGGGGAGAGAGGACAGAATGTAAAATGATCTGTTTTACAAGGACAAAAGAGATGATATTGTCTAGAAATATGTACAATTTACAGTCCACACTAGGGGATGTACTTACCCAGAGTAGTAACAAACTTAAAATTGCTATAGTTATTTCCCTTAACTATTATCGATGGTTTAAATATAAGCCCAGGATCATGGAAGCATTGGATATAGATCCTGCTTGTTGATATACACTTGTAATTTCGTCACTCAGGAGATAGAAGCAGGAAAGCTATCAATCAGTGTCAGCCTGGGATATATCATGAGATACAGGCTCATCTAGGTTATGTATAAAGGTGACATAGAAAGAAGATGTCTACAAAGGAACAAGCAAAACATAAAGGAATGACATTTAATTCATCTGAGATGCTCTAGTCAGGGCTCAGCTGAAACATTTGCAAAGAAACCCTTGTGATGACTCCCATCCAAATTTACTCTAAGCCTGTCAGAGAAAAGAAGACAGGGGGTTGAAATGGATCAATATGGACCTATCAAGTGAACTTACTCAAGCATTTGATGGATTTGGAAACCTTTTAGTCAGAACACTAGAGAGAATGAGCCACAAAGTACATTCGTGGAAATACCCATGAAGTGATTATGGTATAAGTTGCTGGTAACAGTGAGACTGCATATGGCTATGAAAACGAGGTCACAGAGAATGAGGGTGGATAGGATCTCAGAAAGGGGCACCAGGGAGGCTTCAAAAAGAAGTCACAATTAAATATGTCAGGTCTGTGTGGGAGAGAGTGCCAAATCTCTGAGGAATGAGAAGGAGGGCCCAGGAATTTCTGTGAAACTCTTGAACCTAAATGTAATAGACCGATAATGTGAGTTTAAAGGAAACTTTAGGTCAAGGAAGAGATAACTCACAGTCTGTAAGCTGCAGAGAAGTGTGAAAGACATCTACTTATCTATTTATTTTTTCTGGACAGGAAGGCCAAGCTGTGAATGAAAAGACAGCTACCCTATCAGATTGCTGAAATTGATGAATGTTTCCTTTTTAAATTGTTTTTATTTTTGATTATTCCTCTCTCTCTGTCTCTCTCTGTGTCTCTCTCTGTCTCTCTGTCTCTCTGTCTCTCTCTCTCTTTCTGTATCTCTCTGTCTTTCTGTCTCTGTCTCCCTCCCCCCATCTGTATCTCTCTGTCTTTCTGTCTCTGTCTCCCTTGACCCACTCTCTCTTTCTTTCTCTCTCTCTCTCTCTCTCTCTCTCTCCTGTGTGTGTGTGTGTGTGTGTGTGTGTGTGTGTGTGAATTGGTGAGTAACTGTAAGTACAAACACCCATGAAGGTCAGAGGTATCGGATTCCCACTGGAGAAGTACCTTCTGATGTGGGTGCTGGAAACTGAAATTAAGTCTATGCAAGAGCTCTTAACAGCTGAACCATCTCTCTAGTCCTCTAAGTCGGGGTTCTCAATGGGCAGCCAGGAGTGTTGGTGCAAGGAAGTGCAAGAAAGAATTATAGGAGATACTGAGATACAGGAGACCTCACTGATGTTAGACTGTGACACTCAGAAACCATCCTGGAATGTGTAGGAAGACTGGGATTCACAGAGCCTTCTGGAGGTGAATAACTACCTGGCAACCTTGGAGTCCCTCCAGTGACAAATACAACATGTGTATTGGAGGAGCAAGTCTTTTCCTTGGGGAAGTCAGTGTCTCCATTCTGTTTGCTTTCGTTCATTTAAGGTGGTGAGAAGGGAGAGGACTCACCATAGCTAGCCATACGTAGTAGTCTGTGTGGCCAGCACTTTATGGGGAAAAGCCATGTTACCCCCTTTTCTGCTATATATTTATGCTTTAGAGATGAATTACACAACAGAAGGTGCAGGGAAGTCACTTGGAAACTGCCAGTTTCCAGATGTGTGGCCACAGGGTAAATCTGCAAGCACTGAAGATTCCTTTGTGCTTGTTTTTATTGTTTTGTTTTGTTTTTCCGAACCAGATATGCAATCCTCTTCTTGAGAGTACAAAGCTATATAATGAGGAACTGAACACAGACAAACACACGCGTGTGTGCACGCACACACACACACACACACTGATATATATGTTGTACTTGCAGTATCAATCTATATATGTAATTAGAATGATACTGCTTCTACTAAATGAACCAATTTTATGTGTTGATGTAAATATTTTTTGGAAGACAGCATAACAAGTCTGTGCCACATCTTAACCCATATTTAACCCATATTATTTATTATTATACTAGTAAGCAAAAGGAAACCTGTGAAAAGCAGAGAAGAGAGCTTTCCCCTTTGAATTTGAATGGCTGGTTTGTACTGCCTGCCTGTGGATTTGAGTTATATGAGCTGGCTGCTGTTAGGAAGTAGACTGCTCTGTGTCTCAAGAGTGTGCTCTCTAAAGTAACTCCCCCTCCCTAGCAGAAAGCATGAGCCCTGGCACCTTTTAACCTGTAGGGATTATGTAGCTCTGACTATGATTGATTCGTTGGCTTGCCTCAAGAAATGCTCCTGGTGTGTGTTGTGTGCTAACAGAGCCAGGCTTTGCTGATCAGCACGTCACTCCCGTGAAGACGTGGGCATGCTTTTGTGCATTTGTTCTTGTAGCCCCGGAGGCATATTTCAACACACTGTCCAGAATTGGCTAGAACATGCCTGTCACTCCCAGCTGACTCTGATGACGCTCTTGCCAACGTAGATTTACATCAACACAGTTCTTTAC
Source organism: Rattus norvegicus (assembly GCF_021556685.1). Lineage (NCBI taxonomy): Eukaryota > Metazoa > Chordata > Mammalia > Rodentia > Muridae > Rattus > Rattus norvegicus. The sequence continues at coordinate 42,592,985 of NC_141535.1, forward strand.
TGGAAAAAGCTCTCTTAGAATATACAGGGTGGCCCATTTAAAACAGGCACAGCATCAATTTGAAAAGGAATAATTTTAGATGATGTGTTATAAGAAATGTACTGACAACTGGAGGCTCTACACAGCATAGAGTTATAATGAGTATCACCCCAGCACGTTCCCTTCCTAAACAATCCTAGGCTCTACTACCGAAGAGTGGTTCATTGTGAGATAAAGGACCCTTTATTCCAGTCTTTTCTCTTTATCACACTGGACATGTAGGCGTTTCTAGTCCTTTCTGGATTTGTGTTCATTGTCCTAATATTGGACTTATCAAGATGTGAGAGCATTTGGTGCGGTACAACTGTACTGTTCTCTACCTACTCTGCTTGGAGAATGTAATGGAAGGAGAAACTTTCCCTGTACCATGAAATCTTTTGGCACACATTCATCTTGCTTGTGACTCATCCTCGCTATCTTAATGACTGTTTGGGATAGACGTATTTACGCAGATGTCTATGGTCAGGAAACCAGGCCCTCAAATCAAAGCTGTTGCCATAGCTATCCAGCAAATAGTAAAAATAAATAATAATATACAAACCCAAACCGTCCTTGCTGTTCAGAAGGAAATTTCAGTACCCATGGCACATGACCTGTGATTAATACTACTGTGACCCTTGGTAATTCACCTTTCATTTTTGTCAGCCCAGCCTATTCCAAATCATTATAGTAATGGATACAGCAGAATGGGTTTGCAATTTTACACCTTCTCTTATGACAACCAGTGGTGTTCTCAATGACACATGCTTTGATCTGTCTGCTTTTAAATCCCTTAAGCTGCAAAGCTCTAGATAGCTTCCTCCCAGAAGATATTACAGTCCTAATCGACCTCATCATGAGTTCTATATTTGTGCTTGTTTAGACACATCAAAGTCCAGCTTTATACCAAGGGTCACCTGAAAAGTCAAGGTCATGAGCTTCTTGCCACAGCATTGGTGGCATTGTCCCACTGGGCAATAATGAAGGATGGCCTTTCAAAGTGATCAAAACTTGTAGGTGACATTGTAGGGATACTATTAAATCGTCCACTGTTATATTTTCTCTGCTGTAATTTGTCTACAGTTCAAAAACTATGGTGCCTTGCTGGGCACTCATGGCACATGCCTTTAATCCCAGCACTGGGAGGGCACAGGCAGACAGGTGGATCTCTGAATCTACAGAATGATCTCCAGGACATGCAGGGGCTACATAAAGAAAGAAACCCAGTCTCGACAAAACAAAACAAAACAGAATAAAACAAAATGAAGGAAACTATGGTTCCAATGAACTGAAATAGTTCCATAGTGCATGTGTCAAGTGTAGTTAGAAATAAAGTGAGCAAAATAAGCAAAATAAGATTCTTCCCATGAGAATTAGCATAAGACATTCACAGTTGACACATAGAAGCTGAGCCGGATGTAGATCGCTCCTGAGAGACACAGCCAGAATACAGCAAATACAGAGGCGAATGCCAGCAGCAAACCACTGAACTGAGAATAGGACCCCCGTTGAAGGAATCAGAGAAAGAACTGGAAGAGCTTGAAGGGTCTCGAGACCCCATATGTACAACAATGCCAAGCAACCAGAGCTTCCAGGGACTAAGCCACTACCTAAAGACTATACATGGACTGACCCTGGACTCTGACCTCATAGGTAGCAATGAATATTCTAGTAAGAGCACCAGTGGAAGGGGAAGCCCTGGGTCCTGCTAAGACTGAACCCCCAGTGAACGTGATTGTTGGGGGGAGGGCGGCAATGGGGGGAGGATGGGGAGGGGAACACCCATCAAGTAGGGGAGGGGGAGGGATTAGGGGGATGTCTGCCCGGAAACCGGGAAAGGGAATAACACTCGAAATGTATATAAGAAATACTCAAGTTAATAAAAAAAGAAGAAGAAGAAGAAACTGAGGCATAGCATGTTTAAAAATGTGGGCTCACAGGTCTTGTCTGACAGCAGAACCACTTATAATTTAAACTGGCATAAATGGGTCCTCAAGGCCTGCTTGAAGGTGTGTAGTCAAGTATTGCCACTGACTGGGAAGGGAAGGGCTCTTGATTAATAAACTGATATTGAGCATTCACATTTCAGCCCTGTGTGTCTGTCTGTCTGATTGTCTGTCCATATTGTGACTCCATGCTTACAAAGCAGTCCTCTGATTGAGGTCTTATTGTTCCCCCACCTCTCTGTCTGCTGAGTCCTATGTGCAGGATGCAGGAAGCACGATGCTCTAAGCAAAGACTATGGTATTCAATAAAAAAGAAAGAAGTTGGGTCTTGGAGCTTGTTCAACAGTTCTGCAGCTTTTCTAATGACTCTGCTCCCAAGAGACCCACCCTATGCCCTGGAGATGCCAATTTCTGAGTGTACAGATTCTAGTGCCAGCTTCTGATCTTTGAAATTTCTCTAAGTTACTGCCAACTTCCAAGGCCTTTGGGGGAAATTCTTTGCCAGCTCTCCCAGGGAAAAACTCTTCGCCACCACTAGGCCATAAGCACTTTTCAAGAGAAGCCCTGTCAGTCACAGTGTGGCTTTTGGGCCCATAAATCACAGTAAGATGAGGAAAAGGTGAGTTACTCTCTTGATGAAAGTTTTCTGGAGCTACCAGGATAGCCATGGCTAGGAAAGCATCCCCTGAAATGCCCAGCCTTTAGCCCAGGATATACTTGACTCTGCTTCATTTTTCTGATGACATGATACCTTGAGGAGATTTCTAGGTTGTTCTGAAAATGTGTCTAGTACTTAGAGGAAGTGTCTGGAGTTTATGAAACTCTTTTGCTCTGATTTCTCACTCTTTCTCAGATCCAGTTGTATAGAAGGAACTCTGAATTATTACAGCCCCCAAACCTCAGGAAGTTCAATCTTTTAGAAAGCTTCGTGTTTGGTAGGAGTTTTGTAAGACAGGAAAGTCTTCAGGAGCACAGTACATCAATCTGAAGTTTCAGTCTTGAGAAGCATGGGCATACTTCATATAACCACATTAATGGTTATGCGTGTGTGTCGTAATATAATGTAACAGTAAGAATCAATAGGCATTTGAAACTTTTAGTTTCAGAGCCCAGTCTTGTAGAGAGAAAACCATATATATGTATTTTTCCCTAGTGATGCCATAGCAAATAACATCAAACTTGGTAAATTAAAGTAGGAAAAATTTGCTTGTCATAGTTCTGGAGATAGGAGTCATGGCACAGCTAGGGTTGCTCTTGGCCCAGGGGCCATGAAGAGAACTTGTTTAATGCTTATCTAGCTTCTGGTAGATACCAGCTTCCTTGACTCTGGTGACATCACTTCACCCTCTGCCTCCATCTGCACGTGTATCTTTGTCTTCTACACTTCTATTATACCCTTGTCATGGGCTTCAAGGCCCACGCAGATAATCCAAGATGATCCCTTCATCCATTTTAGCTTCACCGATTAATCTCCCCAAACCTTTTTTCAAACAAAGCTATATATACAGTTTCCTAGGAGAAGGGTATTGGGGGGGGAGGGGCTATTGCCTAGCCCACTGTGGTCCCTGAAGGTGGGCCAGTGGACGTTCCGAGAAAGCCAACCACTGAACACACACATGTGAACAATGCTTTCCAGGAACTCACACCGTTCTTTAGATTCCAGCATGGACTAAAAAGAGTAGGTTTCTAGAAGCAAAGAAATAGCAGGTTTTCTTCAAGTAGCACTTGCCCAGTCTGTGCATTCTCTTCCAAGGTTCTGCAAGGGGAGCCCTGGCTATCTTGTACCATATGCATAGACTTCTCTTGAGAAAGGAAGGAGGAAACACTGAATTTATAATAAATTTGAAGGGTGAGTGTCCCTGATTCTTAGTGTGAATCTCAGTAACTAAAGCTAGCATATCAAAACCATACAATGGTCTTCTCATCCACCTTATATTCCCAACTTTAGAGAGGCTGAATCAGGAGAATCCTGCGTTCCAGAGTGTCTTGGTTATGTAGCAAAACCCTACTTCAAACGCAAAGAAACAACAAAATCTAGAACAAACGCATGATATATTTGGGGTCCAAAGATTGATTAGACATAATCAAGAGTAAATCTACAATTCAGAGAGAGACTTTGGACTTTTGAGTCCTAAGAGAGCTGTCCTTATCAAAAGTTTACCTCTCGAGGCTCAGGAACCCAGGCAGAATAGGAAGAGGAAAGATTTTAGGAGTCAGAGGTAGTAGATGACTCCAAAAGAAACAGTATCTTCCGGATATAATGTGTCTGATACACGTATGAAGTTACAGAGACTGTGGTAGCATCCTTGAGACCTGCACAGGTTCCTATCACCAAAATTGCCCCACAGAGAAGAGGAAGTGGATACAAACCAAGAAGCTATCTTCAATCTGTACTTGCTGGAAAGTGGGAATTCAGTTTTCTCCAAGGGTGAATTATTAATGGGTGAATTAGCTACATTCCAGGGTAGGCCCCATATTCAGTATTTGGCCAACACAAAATGGACTCCAAGTTTTGTCTTGGTTTCGTGGGGTTTTGTTGTTTGAATATTTTTCCATCCTTCTGCGTTTTGTTTGTTCTGAGTTTTGTTTGTCCTTTTTTGGTTTGGGGTTTTGTTTTGTTTTGTTTTGTTTGTTTTGTTTTGTTTTTGAGAGGGGAGGTAGAGGGAGAGACTGAGAATATGAAGTTGGGTGAACAGGGAGGAATTAGAGAAGGGGAATATGACAAATATATTGTCTGAAAAAATTATGAATAAAAAAGTAATTCTTCTAAATGCCTTGCTGTCTCCCTCGACTTTTAATTTGTTCTCACCAGAATAACTCTGATTCACATTGCCTGCTGTAGTTTTCTAAAATATTTGTATATGTATTTAATTAAATATAAGAATATTTGAACATTGAGCATGAGGTGCATTAGGGACAATCCTAGAAACTTCCAGCTATGGTTTCATTTAATCCTTACCACAAATGTAGTAATTTCAATAAAACATGCTTCAGTTGCTTTGCAATTGAAATCATTGCTTCAAAGTTTTTTATTCATTTTAAATACCAAAAGGCAGCAGAAATAGGCCTCAAGTTGCCTCAACACTTTCCATACCCATGAACAGTGCTCCTGTTTTTTTACCCACCATTACCATCACCGGCTCTGATAGATTTCTGTTCTCCTTCCTATTAGATGGAAATATAAATTTGCTGTTTGACATCTTTTGGCCAACATTATGAATTTGTCATTGATTCTCATTCTTTGTCTGCTGCCAATTCATATGTTTTCCATATTTACAAATTGGGATTAGAACCATATGGAATGTATTTGAGGTAATCATAACCACAGGAATGATCTCTGTCATAAATGTTTGCAGTTATGTTTCTGCTTTTCCTTTTGTTTATATTTTTAAAGATTTGTTTTAATTATGTTTGGTGTGTGTGTGTGTGTGTGTGTATGTGTGTGTGTGTGTGTCTGTCTGTCTGTCTGTCTGTCAAAGTAATGCCCAAGGAAACCAGAAGAAGATGTCAGATGCCATGAAGCTAGATGTGCAAGCAGTCCTGAGACTGCCAACCTGGGTGCTGGGAACTAAGCAGGTCAGTCTGCAGCAGTAGTTCTCTTAACTGACAAGCTCTCTCACGTATACGGTTTACGGTCATATATCCTTATGCCACTTTTTGAAATCCATTATCACAGAACAGACCATAAATTTAACTCTTAATTATGTAGTTCCGTAGTGCTAAGCATCTTCTCATTGCTTTGTGATTGACCGAAAACTTTCTTTGGGTAAAATCGAAACTTTGGGCCCATTAAATATACCCACTTTCCCTCCTTGATCTTTTTCCACCACTGGTAACCATCCTTGATTCTTAACTATTTTTAGGACTTCATACTAGTGGAGTCACGGTTTTGATTTTGTGTCACTGACCTTGGTGTTTTGGTTAATACCTACTGTAGTATAGGATGGCATTTTCTTCTTAAAGCTGTCCTTCTCGGTGTTGGCCCCACATTTTGCATATCCACCCTGCTTTCAGTAAGGGGGTGTGGCTTCTCCATGCTGGAGAAGTAGAAGCAGTGATGTGAGTAGCAGTGATGTGGAAAACAGTGTAGAGAAGCATTTTTTTCTCCCTTTCGGGGGGTTGTGTTTTGAGACAGGGTTTTACCCTATAGCTTGATTGTCCGGGAACTTCCTCTGTAGACCAGGCTGGCCTTGACTTCACAGATCTACCTGCTAGAGTTAAAAGCATGTGCCATCACTCTTTAGCCATATATCTCTTTGACACCTTACTTTCAACTGTTTTGGGGATATGCTTCCAAGTAGTATTTCTGCATGATAAGATAGCATTGTTAACTCTCAGGGAGTTAACTGTATGGAGCCCACAGTGGTCTCACTAGTTTGTAACTCTCCCAATGGTGCAGAAACTTTTGATCTTTCCATGTCTTCATTAATACTTGTCTTCTTTTCTTTTTTCCTTCCTCCCTCTCTCCCTCTCTCCACCTTCTCTCTCTCTCCTACAGTGATCGTGTTAATGGATGTGTGAAGTAATATCTCATTGCAGTTTTGATTTATATTTCTTTGGTTATTGATATTGAACATATTTTATTTCTTTTAAAAATGTTTATTTTTTAAAAAAAAATTTGTACAAGTGCATTTAATACATTGAGTAGAATCCTCCCCAGCCCTCTGATGCTCTCTTTTTTTCCCTACTTTCCCTCAATCCTGCTTAGGTCATCATAGACCTATTTTCCTGACTCTGATTGTCTGTGTAAAATCTAAGACCCATCAATGAGAGAAAAATAGGATTTTGTCTTTCAAGACTGGTTTAATTCACTTAATGTGATTATCTCCAGATGCAGCTTTTCTCTTTTGACCAATTTGTCACCTGCATATTGGCTATAGAAATTTTATGCAAATCTTTCCCCATTTTTACTTGTCTGCACTCCAAAATATTCTGAATATTTTACATTTTTGCAACATTTACTCCAGCATTATCTGAATGAAAATCTTGTACTAAATTTAGAACCCTAGAGAGTGATCTAAAGCCCTTATCCCCTCATCTAGTGATACAAATAGAATGACGGTGATTCAGGAACTAGAACTGTCTGAAGGTTGACTAACAGTGCTTTCATTATTATTTTCTTCACAAATTAATGGACATAAACTACCAGAAAGTCTGAAAAGTTGATCATTGTTAGGAGATGCGCTTTATTATGTTTGAGTATGTACTGTATTATATGTTGAAATATGGTGGCATCATTATGAATAACAGCCAGACAAGAATATTAGTAATACTGAGAAGTTCATGTGTACTAAGGTATGTACTAATGGGGAGTGTAGAGTCTGATGAACTAAGTGCATAGTTTCTGTTTATTCCTGAGATAGTTGGTCCAGATTCCCAATTCTTACACTTTAAAAAGGAAACACGAACCACTAAGATTGTGGATTTATTTTAAGCATTCAAAATCAACTGGCTACTAGAATAAACCATTATGCTAGAATAGCATACTGCTACACAGGATTTCCCTAGGCTGCTTTTTCTTCCTTGGTCTCTTACTTATTTCATGAACTGTGGAAGTTTTGAACAATGTAATCTTAGACTGCTGATGTGGAAAGAAACCTGAGATATAGAGATGGCTCTTTGGAGACTAGTTAGTAAGCTTCATGTTACTAATTTAAAGTTTATACTCTCTGATGGCTTAAAGGGGAAAATCATCAAGTTCTCTGGAAGAAAATTCATGAAATTTAAAACCAATACCCAACAGAAATTTCCTAGACCAACTCCTAGTCGGGCTGTGTGTTCTTTTACTGTGGATACATTATAACAAAACACCTCACTTTTCATGCACAGTTAGAGCGGTAGCAAGAGTGTTTGCTCTTAGGTACGTCCATTGAACTTTTCTTTTTAGGTAGCAGTTGAAGAAATAGTCCATTTTAACGTGAGTGCAACGCCTTGACAAACAGCTAAAACTAGAATAGGAAGGGAAGAGGGCAAAGAAGAGAATGAGAGAAGAGAAAACCATGTCAGCTTCTCATTGACATAGAGACAAGGGTGTTTGGGGAGATCATCCTGAGTTTGATTAGATGACACAATTGAGGTCCAGATTACTCATTACAGTGCCCAAGGCCATGCATTTTGGGCACCACACAGCTGTGTTAGGTCCAACTTGGTCCTTTCAGTATGATCCAAAAGTCCAAGGATAAGCCAGAAGGAGACTGGGGGAACCTTGTCTTTCATTTAGTACCTCCACACAGAACACAATTTTTCCATCTTGTTTGGACTTCAGATTTGGAGTACTTAGAAACCATTCCACATTCTGTATCACACAGCCAGCTTGGATGATCCAGGATCCTAGCACGTAAGGAATGTAAGGAATTATACAGCAATGGACTACCTCAGATTTAGAATTTCGTCAGTGGTCCTTCTCCGTCACTACCTTCCTGAAGTAGGTTGTAGATTTCTGAAGTTCTTTCCAGTGCAAGATGCCATGTTTCTACAACCCGGATGACTATGCGAGGGCATTGCACGGCATTGTCCAAGTTGTTTGCTGGGTGCACATCTCCTTTAAACTGGAAAACAATAGAAAGCCCTTGTAATCCCTAGTATTGTGGCTATGTTATCTGGTGGACTGTCTCACCAACTGGGCAGTCTCACATGACACACATTCAATGTATCCAGGCATGGGCAAACACAGAGAAACTGTTAATATCTATATCTCAAAATTAGGCCACTGTGCCAAGAGACAGAGGGGTTAAAATGTAAAAGTTTGTAAGAATATTCTTTCTGTTGCAAAACGTGAAACCAATGCCCCTAAAGTGATCTGTCTTCTTTCCCCTAACACTTTCTATTTCAGAATAAAAATTATCAATAGGAAGAAATTGATGGCTGTTCCAGTAAGCACACAGAAATGGACTATTTCATCATTATTGAAAATAAACAATGGGCTTTATAAAACAAAGAATTAATGTTAGGAGACTGTGCATTTGGAAAGCCCACAGAGGTAATAACTTGCTATACTTAGCACAGAATTACGGGCCAGCAGATATTGAGGCACTAAATCATTTATGGCTGAATTCGTTATTCAGTTCCAGAACAACAACAGCGATATAGCATTCCCCCCACCCCCGCTTTATAAATTACTCATGCAGACTCTTCCCTAATGATCCTCTAATTCTTATTCGAGTGAGTATATAAAGAAGACATCATGCAATGGAGTTTTACAGTGTCAAAATAATTAGGACTCAAGTCTCCAACTTCCAGTAAAACATTTTAGCGTGATTAAATTAATAGTTTAAAGTAATAAAGCAAGACTCGTATTTCCTTCCTTTCAGCCTACACCATCTACGTTGCTCCATAAACTCCTATAATAGAATTCAATGCCTGCCCCCTTTACTCAAGCACACCCCTGCATACTGGACGGTTGACTTGCATTTTTAGTGATCCTAAAATAAGCATCCTTGAAGATCAGTTCTACACTGTTGCTTCAGGACAGATTCTTAGAAATATGAATCAGAGTTAAAGAACATTGTAAGAGACATTGTGCTCTGTTCTTTGGAAGCTGTTGACAGTGTAGCTGGGGTGTGTTACATCGCCGCAGCCCCGGTCTGCCAAGTATCAAGGTTTCAATAGTTAACAAAAGATGGCCAGATTAATTCATTGAATAATAAAGTTTCTTCCCGTAGATTAACACTGAGGCCACACCACCCCCCACAACCTTTGCATAGGAGTTTTCTATTTCTTCCTCTGTGAGTTGTATGTTATTATTCTACTTTCCTATGAAGACAATAGCCTTTCCTTCCTCTCCCTTATTTTTGGAAAAAGTAGTTTTCTTAGTTTGGTGTATGCCATTTAATATTTTACATGGGCTTTTGGTGTAAACTATATTAAAAATACCTCCACTTGTTGGCTCATCTGAAAGCTTCTCTAAAGTAAAAATTATTGTAAGCTTAATCTTTATTTTGTTTTTATAATTTATTATTTTTATTTTATATGCACTGGTGTTTTGCCCCCATGTATGTTCATGTGAGGGTGTCAGATCTCAGAGTTTCAGACAGTTGTAAACAACCATGAGTGCTGGGAATTGAACCCTGGTCCTCTGAAGTAGCAGCCAGAGCTTTTAACCACTGTGCTATCTCTCCATCCATTTTGTTTTAGTTTTTGGTAAAATTTTACATCAAAGCTATGCTTGGTTTAGAATTCATTTAATTTTATGACATTTATTTGTGTCAGTATAGTGTGCACATGTGGGCGTGCATGTCATGACATGGATGTGATAGCCACGTGGCAGTTGGCAAGGAATGGTGCCAACTATCATGTATGTCCTCAATCTTGGAGCATTCATCTGGTGGCAGATTTCCTCACCTACCCAGCCACCGTTCCAGTCTAGCATTCATTTAACATTGTATACTATTGTGTATACAGAGACTGTGGGTGGGGAACTAAAAGAGGGGGACAGTGATGGGGATGTAAAGTGAATTAAAAAAATATACAAGAGTTAGTATAGGGTTTGGGATGATAAACATAAATGATAAAATACTATTTTAATATTATAGAATATTTGATAGATGTGTTAAAATAGTCATGCACAAAACATGTTCTTATACTTTAATAATTATGTCAGATGTATGAGAGTCATAGATGATAGTGTAATTATTGAGCTCACACTCAAAAAAATATTAAGGCTGAAAATAGAATCAATAGTGTTCCATTTGCCAACTCTGTGTGCGTGTTTATGTGTATGCAGATGTGCATCTGTGTGTGTGTGTGTGTGTGTGTGTGTGTGTGTACATGTGCATTCACACATACATGAAGAGGTCAGGGGTCAATTTCAGGGGCCATTTTTGAAGAACTGTGTATCTTGTTTTTGAGACAGGACTTCCTTGGGACACAGGGTTCACTGATAAACTAAGCCGGCTAAGAGCTCCGGGGAATCTTCCTTACCCTGCTTCCTAATGCTGGCGTCACAAGTGTGTACCATTGCACTGTGCTTTTCAATGCAAGCGCTGGGGTTTGAACTCAGATCCTTATCCTTGTACTACAAGCATTGTATCAACTGAGGGATCTCCTCAGGGCCATTTGCCTCAATTTTGATGCCTTCTCTTTTAGCCCAAAGGTAGCCACTATGTAAGAACTTCCTTTCCTATTTATTCCTTCCCAGTTCAGAAGCTAAGAATAACAGCTGCTGTCTTGATTGTCCTGAGTACAATTTACTGTTACCTTTAACTATAATGAACAAATGCTCACATATAATATTCCTCTCTCTATTAATGAAGGATGACATTCTTCTTCTAGCCCAAGTTTGTCTTTCTTGTATTTTATTTCCCTGGAGAAGAAAAAAAATGGTATGTGACAAATGCTTTGCCTCTGAAATGACAGCATATGCCCCACATATGGCTCCGTGTGTCTGCATAACTTTGAGATATTTAGTTACCATCCCTATAATATATGCACACACACAAAAAGAGAGTGAGAGATATTTGAAACAAAACATCATGTAAAAATAGTATCTCTTGTGGACTGGATCTCAAAGTACCCTAACTGCAATAGCAAAGCACAAGGAGTCATTTAGAACATGAGCTGCAGGAAAGAAAGACACAATATATCTTCCCCCATGAAAATAAATGTTTTGATGCATATAGTTATCTTTAATTCTGCCTTTGGGAAAGTGGGGGAACAAGAGACAAAGAAATTTGATTCTAGATAAAGATATATGTTTTTTATCTTGCTAGCCATACAGAAATTCATATATGCATATGTGGTATTGTATTTCCCATAAATATGGCGACACTCCACCCTATGAGTTAAGCACCAGCTCAGCAGCAAGATGGCCGAGAAGATTTTTGGTTGTTCGCATATTTGAACATGTATTATGTAAAAATCACTTTAGTCCTAATCTAGTAACGGATTTGGAATTTGTAGCTAGGATTGACAGCGCGCTTCGAGATTCTGAGACTCTTTAGGAATTTAATTGTGGTCTTACCAATTTCTTGCATCAAAAGTTGTTTTTCACACTAATGTGACGTGCTTGAGTGCTGGGGAACTTTGCCTGTTAACTGGGTTGTTCTCTGGAATGGCGACCTGCGCGGAGGCATTAGGGAACTTGCTTAGTCACGATGGTTGTTGTTTTGTTTCGTTTTGTTTTAATTCAAAGCTGATTCTAGGCCAGGATTTCAGGTGTTCTGTCTTAATATGCATTTGTCAACATAGAGGGAAAAGTGAAGGACTTTCAATATGACATAAAGAGTTTTCACAAAAGAGCATTTATGATTGTTTAAAAGCGGGCTCTCTCAGATGCCCTGACTTCCCAGAAGGGTTTGTAAAAGCCTGAGGCTTATGGTATGTTGTCAAAGTCACCAGACTGTGTCACCAAACAGAGCTGCAACAGACAGCTGCTACTGCATGCCCATAGTTCACCCTTCACAGAGAACAGCAAAGGCTGTAACAAGTTTGAAGTGTTCTCTAGTGATTTCGAATTGTGGAAAAAAGTCCCTGGCCAATACATCTATATTAACTTTTCACTTATATTATGCATTCATTGCATTAAAAATTGTAGATCTTTCTGATGGCTAAAATGACACTCCTACATGAACTGTTTGAGGACTAAAAACACACAAAAGAAACATTCGAAACAATTACTAGTCTACCTTCTTATTAAATATTGTCCAAATATCAGATGTGTGGGATGTTTCCAATTTTTTTACTAATGGTATAGTTAATGCTACTATGAACATGGTAGAGTTTTTCTCATGTTGTAAAATATTTTATTTATTCTTTACTAATTTTGATCTCTTTCACCTCTTTTATCACCTTCTACTCCCTCCTACCAGCCCCCTTTCCCAAGAAGCTCCTGTGCACACACACACACACACACACACACACACACACACACACACCCATCCGCCCCCACCCCCTTGTATATATATCCAACATTCAACATATGTGTTCAAATGTAAGAATATAGGATATATAATGCATAGTGAACATATAATGTGTGATATATGATATATGATGGCATATGGTGTATAGTATATCTTTATATTTGAATAGCAAGCATGTTATCAGTGGAACTATTCCATAGCCCCAAAGCTTGCTTTTAATATTTAGAACAACTAAAACTAAAAGGCATCCTAATCCATTTAATTTTTAAGTAGAAGAAGCAGTAATAAGTCTAACCTCAAAACCTTTCAGCCTATCATTCTTTCTTAGAACAAATCTATCCTTGTCAGGATTTAGATGCATTGAAACTCATTAACCCACATGTCGCCAATTTGTCCTCAGTCTAGAGTGTCTTCTTTAAAGCAGTCAGTCCAGATAGATACTGGCCCTGTCTTCTCTCTTGGGACTTGCTCTTTCCTTCTGTGTGTATTTAGTTCAGTGGGAGCACAGTCTCCAGCTTCCATTGTCCTTTGGGCTCTTTCTTCTATATCCTTGCCCTGTTCCCCAGGACACCTAGTGACACCCATCCATCCATCGGGTCCGACACATTTGTGCCTGCAGCTCAAGTGACTAATTGTGTAATAGGAGAAGATGACATCTGTGCGAAATAATTCTCTTCTTCCAAGGGAAATTTAGCATGCGAGCAATTTGAAAACAGGACCATGACCCAACCATTTTGAAATCTCTGTTGCAGAATGTCTAGTTAACACCCTTCCAGAGGACTTTCCTCATCATACAGAGAGGCCACACAAATCGTTAAATGAATACCAACACTGGGTCCATGGAATGAATTTCCTTAACTCACATCCATATAAAAGGCACTTAATAAATATTAAATGCTATCTATTTTTAATTATTCATGGCTGTATTATTCACTTATAGCTGCAATATGTGTTAAAAGGTCATATTTACATAATGAATGATTCCACTTAGTTACTTAAATGCGTCCATGTTTTACATCCATCCAAAATTGATTAGAAACCTAAACCAATCTTATTAATTAATTCTCATCAACTCTTGGTCAAAAGGCAAGATTTTGCTTCTAGCTGCTCTGTCTCAATCTGAAAGCTGATAGCAAACATTCTCGGTATTTAATGGGAGGTAGAGAAGTAATAGAGAAGCTAATCTGGGAATTAGACTCCGAAAGGTCAGAATTTTTCCATGCCTCTTTCAATTGAGTCTTTATGGTGAGGTTTTTGCCAATTTGTGAATTAAGTTGTCCAATGAGTCCAAAAAAACCTCCCAATGAAAACAAAACCCTTTTGATAGGAAAGAAATAATATTCTCTCTCTCTCTCTCTCTCTCTCTCTCTCTCTTCCTCTCTCTCTCTCTCTCTCTCTCTCTCTTCCTCTCTCTCTCTCTCTCTCTCTCTCTCTCTCTCTCTCTCTGTGTATCCTTTGACTTTTAAAATCACAATGCAGTATGATAAAAGTGAACCTGTAAAAGATAGCTTTTGCTAACAAATATTAGCATAGACGATTCTATGCACAAGTTTCCAAGGCTGGGTTAGACAGAGCTTATTTTCATCCTTGGATAAAACTAAAGGTAGGAAGAGGTAGGGTTTTTTTTTTTATTATTGGATATTTTTTATTTACATTTCAAATGGTATCCCCTTCATGTTTTCCCATCCATGAACTCCTATCCCAGATACCTCCCCGTCTTCTATGAGAGTGTTCCCCGGGATAGTTTTTTTTAAAAAGTCAGTTACCAGAGAAGGATGGAGTGCTAAAGGACATGACTATTGTTGCTTGAAAACCAAGGAGACGGCTTACCCAGCAGACCCTGCAGGGATGTTTGCACAGTCACCATCTATCGGGACAGGTTTTAGAAACTGTCAGCAAGTTCACTGAGTGTGAGCATTTGCTGTGACAAAGACTGGGATTTACTCAATGCATCCATGCTGGACGAAACCCTTTGTGCACATGGCATGTCAGCCAGTGTGGAAAAAGTACAAGATCAGCATTAAATCCCGCCCCACTTTATGCTAAATGAAGTGATAGCTTAGGAAAGGGAAGCAAACATTAAATTAGGCACATAAATATTTCTGTTTTTTCCCCTCCCATTTCTAAGGAAGGTCATTTGTATATGTTTCTTTTAAAATGATTTCTAAGGAAAGAAGTGGCTGGAGGAAATGTTAGTTCTAATAAAAGCTAGATGAATGTGTCTCAATCTTCCATTTAGGAATAAAGGCACGTCGTGAGTTCCTGTGGCCTCCTTTAGGATGCTCCTGTTTAAAAATGACAGCAGGTGTGCCAGGAAGTCTTCACTGTGGAAACATTGAAAGGTTACTCTTATTGGGCAGAAGCAAATTCAGCTGTGGGGATCTTATCCATCTTGTGCAGAAAGGTCTTTGGGGACAGCTACTCGCTCTTCCTTGGTTGTCACCCTCAGCACATGACTTGTGTCCCTCACCTCATAGCCAAGGGTGTTGGAACTGCTCTTCCCCCACCCCCTTTGCCTCATTCCAATGTGGGAGAGATGAAAATTTATAAAAAATAGGCAAGAAGGGATATTTGTAATCAAAACCAAGAAAATAAGGTTCATAAGAGACAGGGGAGCTTGAGTTTATAACCGGACACAGCAAAATTTAATGAGGTTTGCAAGCAATTAGTTAATGAAAAAATAGCAATATAATGGAGTTTTCAATAAATAAGCTATTACCTATATACAATGGAATAATAAATTAAGATTAGTAAATTGATCATTTTCTGTGATATCGATATTTCTGCACATTTCTAGTATTTCTGCATATTTCACAGTCTACAAGGCTCATGACTGTAATAATTGAAGTGCACCCTCTGATTTTTAAAGCTAATCTTGCTTTATCGAGCAGTAAACGAATTCAACTCTGAAAGCAGCAGAAAATATCCAGTGGCCAGATTTGAAGGTTATTTATAGCTAGGTCAAAACTGAAAATGGAGACTGAGGGTACTCTCTGGAAGACGGCAGCCATCAAGTTCCTTTTGGCCTTAAATAACTTGTTAAATGAATCTTGAAGTGGGACTTTGGTTAAAGGGTAAAGGTCTTACATTGTTGCATGAGTACAAGGCTTGAGATGAAAGTTTATAATGGAAATAATTATGTTTTAAGCTTAACAATCAATGTGTCAGCCTGGACTAATAACTGATATTACTGAGAGCACATTATTCAGATTGGAGACATTCACTTGGCTTGAGGCAGAAAAAGATTTTAATTTCATGCCTGGCTTTTACTTTTTAAGTTCATTGTCGGGGGTTGGGGATTTAGCTCAGTGGTAGAGCGCTTGCCTAGGAAGCGCAAGCCCCTGGGTTCGGTCCCCAGCTCCAAAAAAAAGAACCAAAAAAAAAAGTTTATTGTCTGTTAGCCATTGCTTCCTGCCTGCTTGGTCCTTGTCTCTGCCTCCTTAGTGGGGCAGAACCTGGCTACTCTACTTCTGCACTCTAAATTGCTCACTTCAGATACTTTCTTGCTGAGAATAGATTGTGGTGAGAATGGACGTTGTTACTGGGTCTGCACTATAGTTCTGGTCAGGATGCATCAATCTGGAGCAAGGCTTACTCTCATCTAGTCCATCTTAAAGCTGTCTCTTCTGCAGCCTGCTAAGGGTCTCTTGCTGGTCACCATTGTCCTGTGTACGGAGGCTGTTGGGATGGATTCTTGGTGCTTTGTAGGGGATTGCTATTAAACTTTGAGAGGTAGCTTTTGTTGGAATTATATGCAAAAAATGCACATTATGGATTTGTTTTCTTCTAACCTTTGAGTTAGTCTTTGGTGACATAAGACGTTTATCCGATGATGCCCACACATTCATTTACAGATGGCAGAAAGCTTAAGGTTTTCTACCTTACATCTGAAGAGGAAAATCTCTTGCCATTAGCTTCGCTTCTGTTTTGTGTGAAAGGAGATTTGAGTCTCCTCTGGCAAGGGCTGGGCTGCCCTATTCTACCATAAATGAAAGGTTGCAGAAATACAAGCCCCTACCTCAGACACTTTACTTTCAGACAAGTGGGGTAATGTCTGGGAGTCCAGAACAATCCTGCAAAGCATGTACTACTCCTCAAGGTGTCTTTTTACTCCATATAGTGTCCCCCACTTTATTGGCTGTTCCTACCTTACTTTCTACCCTGTCTATTTTATGACTAGAATACTCTCGTGTGCTGTCTCTTTTCTAGCATGGTTAGTTTACACCATAAAAGCAGCACCTTGCTTTTGCTAAAGTCTCTCCTTCTCTCCAGCAGGGAGTGAGGGTTATATAAAGAAGTCCAAAATAGACAGAGAACCCTGCTGTACTGAACACAAAGAATTGTCAACTTTGCTTTTCAGCCTCTGAAATGTTACCTGCATACGTGATTTACGACAAGTTAACATTTACAACAGAAATATTTAATTGTGTAAACGGAAGACCTTTTCTATGTAGTATTTAGAGACTCTGGTAGTGGAAGCCTTGCTTGGCATCTTGAGCATGTACCTACTTGAGGTACATGAATCGAAGAGTGTTTCTAGGAGACAGAATGCCAGTCATGTGGCCATGTCTAACGTCAGTGGAGTCTGGGAAGTGTAATCTAACTATGCACCTAAGAAAAGGATTTCCTGCGCAGTCATAAATGTAATTACCTTCAGAATTACAACAGGAGGCCAGACTGTCTGACAAGTCCATGCTTCTTCAAATACCTAGATGGCTTAACAATTATATGAAACCTCCCTGAGCTTTAAACCTGTCCCAAATGACATGGGACACAAAAAGGATAAGTTAAAGTATTAGCACAAAATCAAACCACACAGAATGATATAGACTGTTCTAGTGTGACATCAGATTTCTACACATCTCCAGCATTAGTGATGACCTTTTTCCCCAAGGTTACAGGGAATAATGCCCTCTTTTCAGAGATTTGACAAGTGATTTGTTTTGGGGGACAACACTCTATACATTCTAAGATTGGCTCTAAATCTCATTCCAATTTTACCTTTATCCTTAAATATTCTAGCGGTCTTTAAGCTTTAGAAAAAACTCTTCCTGCAGTGCTAGCATGAGAGGCTGCTGGGTATCTGCCTCAGGCAGCTCATTCATTTATATTAGGGATTCCTTTTTCTTTGTTTTTCTGTACTGTAACAGAACACATATGCAGGAAGCTTTACACACTAGACGCATGGTAACCACATCCAAGGACAGGAAGAAACATCAAGAGCTCCCTTGTCCACCCAATACCCCAACTCCTTCTCTCCTAGATACTTCCTGTCCTCTTTCCAAGGGTTACCAAGATCTTCACTCATTTCTGTGCCAGGAGAGCTTGGCCTCCTGCGGTGCTCCGTGTGTGTGTGTGTGTGTGTGTGTGTGTGTGTGTGTGTGTGTGTGTGTGTATGCGCGCGCTCCACATGGGCGGAACCCTGTGATGTCACTTTGTTAGAAGCGATTTTCTCATTTTGTTCCACCATTTATTGCCCAATGGTGGGACTACACGAAAGTTTATTTTTTCATTCTGTTGTGGAAACCCTTCTGAACAGTTTATAGGTTTGTAGGTATTATTACAGAGAAACATACGCACATTTCCCTTGAGTATGTACCTAAGGGAAGAATGTGGTTTGTACCATTTGAGTAAATTTAGCATTATCAGAAATGCAGGTTTTTCAAAGGGGTTAAACCAATACATCAGGGCAATAATTCTTTGCTTAAAGAGAGAAAAGGGGGGGGGGGTGGACAGAAAGATAAAGTTTTGCATAAAAATAAAACTCAATCAGCACTTCTGGTTTTCAGATTCTAACCTCTTTTTACAGGAAAATTGTCACCCCAAGGCATTAGGAACTTGCTGGAAACAAATGTTAATTAGTGTTCCTTGCTTGCTTTCTACTTCCTAAGTACTCCGTTGTATACGCATGTTCAAAATACCTACGGCAGTTTGTTGTCTGTGAGCTTACTAGCTTTCGTAAACTGTACTGGAAAAACCTCCCTAAGAGATTGGGTTCTTTTTCTCCTTCTCTTCTGTCATCTTTATGATAAAGATCTAGAAATGTATTAATTAAAATAATTTTCTTCTTCCTGAACCTTTCATCACATTTTTCTGCTTTGCACACATTTATCCATCATCTGACCCCCTGCCCCTAATGCCCTTTGCAAGATGCTAAATTATTAATTAAATGGTCAATCTTTTGTCTGGAAGCATGTCTTTTTTTGTCCCTTTCCAATTTTACATAAAATTGTAACTATAAAATATGTTACACATATAAATACTTAAATATCCAAATGCATCTTATTTTACGTTGATTATATAGTTAAAAATCAGTCTAGAAGAAATTATACGGAAATAGAGACACGTGTGTATCTGTTATCTAAAGAAATGTGAGATTAATGTCAGTGGCTTGATACTGAGCTTCTAGATTAATCTGATTGAGTTGCATGGGTGTCTTTGCAGTACTGGAATGCAGAACCCCAAAACAGGCCATAAGAGATCAGCAAGACCTCCTTAAACTGGAGTTACGGGTGTTTGTTAGCCAATGCGTGAGGACAGAGAGCTGAACCCAGTTCTCTGGAAGAGCAGCCAGTGCTCTTACCTACTGAGCTCTCTCTCCAGCCTCTCACTGTGTCAGATCTGAGGGTGAGGGTCTATTTTATGTCACTGTGTTAGAAACTCATTAAGAAAATTACTTGGTATGGGGTCACATACATTCTTGGGTTCTGTTCTTTGAAACTATTTAAGAAAAACAAATGTGTCTAGGTTACATACTTTTAGTATGTCAAGTGAAATTATTTTAAAAAGAAATACTTCTGTCTTGTTTTATGAAGTCATAGATTAAACATTTCTAAAGCAGTGAATGTCACAAAATATAGTTCACTAAATCAAGCCAATGGGAGCTGAATGAGTGCAACATGAAACCTTCCCCCTTCCATTTGCACTACTAACCCCTTTGTCAAGGAGAAGGAATGGTGTTGCAAGCTTTACATATGGAAGGTCGGGTGCAGTCCACAGTGAAGAGAATGGACCAGAAAATCCCACTGGTAAAATCCATGCAGTCTAGCCAGGCCTGTGTATCAGGCGAGGCTGATTCCAGGAGTAAAGCTATCCTAATGCTCTCTGTCTCTTTCTCTGCCTCTGTCTTTTTCTCTTTATCAGTCTAATCAGATTTATGAAAATGAAACTGTTACCAGAATCTTAGTTTCATGCATATTATAAGCATAAAATATGGAGACATTTTAGACATATGAAGGATTTAATACTTTTTACCCTTCTAACAGAAAATGTAATTGCTGTGTGTACTTATCATATCTATGATTCCACAATGCAATACTAATAGCAACTACAGCCACTCATTTTAAATTTTGCATCACTGAAGTTAGTTCCTGGGAACAAATTAAATGCCTATCATTAGCCACATCAGCAGAGGATGCGCAGAGGAAAAGGGTTCAAATACAGCCTTATATGGTACACTAGGGTGTACTAGCTAGCCACAGCCTGTTTCT
Organism: Rattus norvegicus; assembly: GCF_021556685.1. Taxonomy (NCBI): domain Eukaryota; kingdom Metazoa; phylum Chordata; class Mammalia; order Rodentia; family Muridae; genus Rattus; species Rattus norvegicus. Next base: position 42,613,295 of record NC_141535.1, read on the forward strand.
CTACAAATAGCAACTTATAACCATAAGTATTGTTTATGTAAGACATGCATGGCTGAACCATCAGGATGAGTCTCAGAGTAAGACCACAAGCAAGCATGTAATCGACCCACCACCCAGACAGAAAGCATCCAATTACGCCCCTGCCATTCAGGGACCATCTAATGATTATCCATTTGAATTCTGGGAAAGGAGAGAAAAGGAAGTAAGTTCAGGATCGACCTCTGCAGGCTTCGCTTGGGGGTGTTCAGAACAGAACCGTGCTTGGGTTCTGATTCTGTCACTTCCAAGCTGTGTGACTCAGTTGACAGATGAGGACATTGAGGCATAGACCTACTAAATGCCTTATCCTAAGGATAATGACGTGATTGACTGGAAGAAAGGGGAATAAGAGAATCCAAACACACACTTGTATTATCCAAGACAAACACATGTCTTTAACATCCAGGGGTCACTCGGGACAGATTACAGGGACTGGTATCGTTGCTCATAGGCATAGATAAAATGAGAAGGTAATGCAGAGTCTACTTCCATGAAAACAAGTTCTCTCAAAAACGGCCGGCCCTTCATTATGTCCTCCCATTAATCATCCTTGTCCTCTGCTCCCAAATATTGAGAGCCTGCCCTAAGTCATACATATAGAATGCGTTACACCTGAAACTGCACAAGCACAGGCCCCAACAAGGCTCATTTGCTCGAATGCAGCCGCTGAGGAATCTGAGCCCCCAAGGAAACATGTCTAGACATCACTTAGCTCTCTGGCATCAGAGCCCAGACTTCAACTAACACAAGGACTCCTGACCCCGATACCAGCCTGCTCAGATAAAGTCGGTATACTTGGAATCTTTCTCTTGCCCCTCTCCTTTTTATGGTTATGATTTTCAAAAATACTAATTTAAATCAGGGCCTCAGACCAGGGAGGTCCAGAGAGGAAGGGGAGGGGCAGGAGGAGAGGGAGTCACTGTGACTTCCTTATTACAACCCTGCTTGCCCCACTTCAAGAGTGTAATCAAACATCATCTGGAAACTTCCTTTTAATAGAGTGAATCAGCCCGCCCACACATTTTATTTTCCCTGAGGCATATTGCTGGGAAAGTCTATTTCCGAGTTCTACAAAAAATCAACATATGTTGAACCAACTGGCTGTTTTCATTTAAATTGACAAGAGCTGAAACTTGAAAATTATGTTTTATTTTATTTTTCTTACCCTTTATGTTCATGGTGATTTTGAGGTAGAAACCTATGTTCTGCATATTTTTTTATTTGGTGTGTGTGTGTGTGTGCGTGTGCGTGTGCGTGTGCGTGCGTGTGTGTGTGTGTGTGTGTTTGTACATGTTAGTGCATGTGTGACCTTGGGGACACATGTACATGGAGGCTGGAGGTCAATGAGAATTGTCTTCTTCAATAACTTCACCGCAGTAGATTGTAACAGGAGCTTTGCATTTATACGTTTGCGTGTTTGCTTTTGAAACAAGATTTCGCTATGTAGCCTTAGCTGGCCTGGAACTTACTATGTAAACCAGGCTAGACTTGAACTCACAGATCAGAATTAAGGTTTAGATAGTTTTAAGTAAGGACAATTATAAAGAATAAAGACAGACTTAATGATCTTAGTTGTAATCTTAAGCAATTATCACCTTTATTACATTTTCTAGGTTTTATTCTTTCTTTTCCATGGGGCTGTGGGTTCAGTGAAAATAAGGACACACTTTGTTATCCTTGGTATGCCAGTTCCTAGCATGTTGCTCAACCCACAGCAGGCATTCAACCTAGTGAATTAAGTTGATTCATGAAAATATAATCGATGTAGTGAATGAAGCATGTTCTCTTTACATGTACACATAGTATTTGTATGTTTTGAAGTAGGAGCCCTGTAATACTACACTGCTTAAGATGTGTGTTCTCATTACTAATTACTCTTGGCTAAGTTAATGTAGACTTTGGGCTCTTCTCTTAAATCAGACTACATGGATAGTGTGTGGATGTTTCAGTCAGCTCAGCTGCACTGTACTCAAAGCCGTGCAGTTTACCCAGTATTATGTGTTTTTCTACAGTCTGGACTCTACAAGTCTGGCATCAGAGTGCTGACATGCTCAGCATAGAGAGAAGACTCTCATAACTGACAGGTAGCAAACCTTCCAGAATCTCCTCTTCTGGGAGTACCCATCCCATCTGTGAGCCCCTCCCTCACCATCTCATCAAAATATGATTATCTCCTGAAGGCCTTCACCTTTAAATACTATCACAACAAACGAATTAAGCAGGACACGACTTACTCCATAATAATGAACATCTTGCATGCTTATGACAATATACCTCAAAGCTGTTATTCGTATAAAAATTGGGTAGTGTTTTGCATAATTAATGTCTTAGCGAGAAAATTCCTAAAGCTCCTGTTTTGTTTTTTTAATTATGCCGTTGGAAAGATGTTACTTTCCAAAGATGCATTTAACATTTGGTAGCACTTAATAGACATAATATTTACAACAGGGGAAGACACTCACCAGAGAGAACGCATGTGTTGAGCAGCCAGTGCATGTGGGAAGAGCTCACAGTGTGGCTCTGAGCCAAGCCAAGTGCTGCTTGCTCTGCCACACCTTTTCCCACCACATCATGTGGCCCTGGGTCGGGAGCACCTTATCAGTCATTTCACAGGGAGTTTGGGAGTCAGGAAAATATAGTTACTTTTCCCGAGTCACGCACTAGATTAAAGACTGATTTAAATCAAGGTCTTTTTTCCTCCAAATAAAATAATGTTTATATACCTGATTAAAAAAAAACAAAAAACAACTACCTTCCTGTTTATCAGATTTATGTATTTTCCATGAAGCCTCAGGATTCATCATTGTTTCTCATGTCCTAGATAATCCAATAAAATGCATCCATGAAATCCTCAAAGATTTGATATAAACACAGATCAGACTAAGATTTCTGTTTTAGATTAGACTTCTGTTAACATTGACGGAGATCCAAGGATGTAAATCCACTTTACATGCCGTGCATTCTCCTGACCAAGATCATCATATTTGTAGACTGACTAGAAGACCTTGTGTCTTTCCTTTCCAGTTACAGAACTCCATTTTGGGGCAGTGAATGAATTCCTCCAGAAGTTCCTATTACTGCTTTGTTGATTTTTTGTTTGTTTGTTTGTTTGTTTGTTTTTAACATTTCAAGGTGATCTGCTATTTGGTTAAAAAAAAATCCCACAAATATTCACTGATCATCTTCAATGCGTACATATGCTGGGCTTAATGTCTGAGTTAAGACCCATACTATGGATCTGGTCCTCCCTGCTCAACAGTAAAACCTAAAAACTGCAAGTGGTTCTAGCCCAAAGGTAGAACACAAGGACAAAGGACTATGTGATATCTGGCATAAATACAGAGGAACAGGTCGAGCGGCTTACACTGCCCCCAGGCAAACCAGAAAGGAAGGAAGAACCAAGGAGCTATGCATGTAATGCAAAAGAGGAGGAGGAGGGAGGGGAGGAGGAGAAGGAGTAGGATTGGCAGCTAAGGAATGTTGGGAAAATCTCAAGATGCCATGGAAACATCCTATGACAGTGACGATTATCTCCACTCTTATGGACGAGGAAATGAGACTGAAAGGCATCAGACCATTTGCATGGTGTGACCAGATTAATAAGAAAGCAGAACTACAGTCCGACAGAAATATGTGTTGAGTTCTACTTCATGGGGGGTATTTTACTATTGTTGTAGTTACACGCTGTTTACTTTTGATTGAACTTCAGCAGAAATAGAAGCAGAACCTCTCCTCTAAATCTGTAGAATGGATCCATTTTACAGACATTATTTCCAGCAATGCTTGACATCCAGGCACATCTCTCAACATTCAAACTTTTCTTCAATTTGTGAGACTTTCCCTGCCTGACATATTGTACCACCCAAAGCTGGTATACTCATTAGAAGGGAGAAAAGAGAACATTTGTGGACATCTGAGAGAAACACACTAGTATCACAACTTCCTAATGCAAAGTTTTGGAACAACCTTTCCTTTCTAATCAATACCTCTTCCATTTCTAGTCTTGTTTAAATCACTTTTTTGACATCATAAGGAGATTAAATTTTGATACAGTGTTGTAGAATTTTACATTCTTTAGGGTTTTGATGGCCACCTCTTATAGGAGCCATGAATGCTTTCATCATCCTGGGTCTCAAGCCTTCGTTTGTGGTGTTAGATAACCCCATCTCTCACCTCATGTTGGCTACCGCATATGAACCTTGGAGAACTCTTTAGATGGATCTGGAGGCTCAAGCAAAATCAGCAACCGAGGTTTTCTGTGATCCCCATGAGTGAGGTCAAAACTAAAAGGAGTCTGAAAAACATACTCAAGTTAGCTTTATTTTAAGCTGATAGTTTTCTGCTGAATGAGGGATGGAAAAAGAAAAACAAAAAATGTACTCAAACAGGATGTCTATGACCTAGATAGTTGATTCCCACTCCATTTTCTAGAGAGGATTGTTTAATGTAACCCATTTCAAGGAGCAAAGTTAATCAGTATTCTGCTTTTGCTAAAAGCACCTTTGCAAACACAGCTGTCATGTAAAATTCACATAATGTTATTTTGAGCAGCTACACAAATGAAGTGTTCAATATTCTCAACCATAAAAGCCCACATAACCTGGGTACAGGACCTTGCTAGTGAATCAGATATAAAGCTCATCGTATTAATGGGCTGAGGTCTTGTCTTCCAGGGGCAGTGCATACATACCCATTGATCTGTAAAACAGTTTGTCTGTATTTCTTGTGCATTGCCTCCATAATCTGTGTATAAATGCTTTGTATGAGATAAATTGTTGAGTCTTCCTGGAATTCTGTAAGAATTACTCTTCTCTGAACTGCAAACGGGACCCCAGTTGAAGGAATCAGAGAAAGGGCTGGAAGAACTTGAAGGGGCTTGAGACCCCACATGAACAACAATGCCAACCAACCAGAGCTTCCAGGGACTAAGCCACTACCCAAAGACTATACATGGACTGACCCTGGGCTCCAACCTCATAGGTAGCAATGAATAGCCTAGTAAGAGCACCAGTGGAGGGGGAAGCCCTTGGTCCTGCCAAGACTGAACCCCCAGTGAATGTGATTGTTGGAGGGAGGGTAGTAATGGGGGGAGGATGGGGAGGGGAGCACCCATATAGAAGGGGAGGGGGAGGGGTTGGGGGATGTTGGCCCGGAAACCGGGAAGGGGAATAACAAACAAAATGTAAGTAAGAAATACCCAAGTTAATAAAGATTTAAAAAAAGAATATTCAAATTAAAAAAAAAAGACTGCACATGGACAGACCTGTGGCTACAGCTGCATATGTAGCACAGCATGACCTTGTTCGGTACCAATGGGAGGAGAAGCCCTTGGTCCTGCCAAGGCTGGACCATCCAGGAAGTGGAATGTTATGTTGGGGAGGCAGCAGAGCGGTGTTTTTGTGGAGGGGGAAACACCTTTATAGAAGACAGGGCAGCAGAAGGGGATAGGAGGCTTATGGATGGGAAAATGGGAAAGGGAATAACATTTGAAATGTAAATAAAAAGTATCCAATAAAAAGTTTATAATTAAAAAAAGAATTACTCTTCTCTTACATGCATAAAAATACATTTGGCTTTTTAAAATAATAAGCTATATGCGTGCACTCACTTAGAAAAATCCAGAGTCTTTGAGAGAAGCTCAGCTATCATCATTTCACACTTTAAAATCTGATGACCATCAGTCCAGGGAATCTGTCCAGGTACTGTCTCTATTCCAGAGGGCTTGGAAGCTGTGTGCACCTCTTCCCTTATGCTTTTTGTCAACTAGATGATGATCTTGCTATGAAAGTTGGCTTTGGCTGTGACATAACCTCAGTGCCTTCTAGATTGGACACAGTGCTGGGTAACAACCTGATCCTCTTTGCAATCAATTGTAGAGACTGTCCATTTTTAAAAAGAGTCAGAGCAGGGCTATATAAAAGTGAAGCAGCAGTCGTGAAGATAGAAAAGACTTCACATACAATCCTTGAAAATCCATGGACATAAGCAATAAACATGGGTTAGCACATCCAGACTAACTGTGCATACTGTTCTCTTACAGTGAATTCTGAATATGTAAGAGTGTTATGAATTAAGTCATATTGAAGTCAGATAGGTAGGAATGCCTTGGCCAATAAAGGTCTTACATGTTCAGTATGTAAAATTATCTCTCAATAAGGATCTCTCCTGTTGAGCCTTTGAATCTGGTTTGTAACTTAAGAGATAGTCACCCTCAATAAGGTTCTTCTCGTACAGTGATCTGAGACAGGTTATTCAGTTCTCTGACTTCTGAACAGTAATGACTAGTGTCCCAAACCCGTCTTTAGAACAGCAGGCAGTGTAGCATAAATCAAATGATTGTGGGAACATGTTGGAAGAAGAGTTAGGAAAACTATTAGCAAAAAGGGGGACATCTGTAAAAAGCGAATATTTTAAGTGCCCTAGAAATTTTTAAATTTGGTTCAGAAATATTAGAATTTTAGTTGTATTGTGCTTTGACTTTTCAACCAAATTATTCTTTTAAATGCTGATTATTCATCTTCAAGGATGGATGTAATTCAACTAAATCTTGTACTAAACACCTGTGCACTTTTCACTCGTTGATATGATCAAAAGTATTTTATTCCTGTCAGAAGAAACGTGGAGGCCTTCTTCTTCTGCAGTCCTAGAGTCACCTGATCTTGCCTCATTAGCACGTTAGATCAAGCAATAGCTTGAGTGGTAGCTTGACTGAATGAAGATATGAAGATTAATTATGGGCTACAGCAATACTGGAACCTATTTTATTTTCATGAATAGTACCTTCTACTGTTTTATTAGCCAAAAGAGAATGAGGACTTGGGGAGCAAAGTCGGCGACACATTTGGTAACAATCAAGATGCACACTCCTCCTCTAGGTTCCCAAAGGATTTGAGCTTGTCATAGAGTTCAAGGCAATGGTGTGTGTCCCTTCCATGGCTGCATCCATTGGTGCACCTCTCTTGCTGTGTGATTTCCGATGGGAATGCAAAGTCACAGAGGGTGATTTAATCCAGAACCAAGGCAGAGAGTCAGCAAGGCATAGCAGACAGATGCTGATCACAGCCTGGGACTGCTTGGAATAGTTCAAATGGCTTTATAGTTGATTGGACTTGTGTGAAAGAGTCTAGCCTATTTTAAAAATCAATACTAGGGAACCACATCTCCTTATTCCCTTCTCAAATATAATTGTTGTTTAAATAACAGTTTTAGCTGGGCAGAGTAGGGAAAGCAAATATGGTTTGGTACCAAAGGACCTGGGATCTGTAACCAGTCTAGCTTGGAAAAATCAATAAGCCTCAGTTTATGCATTTTTTATAAAACAGAGATGATAACGGCATTTGTACCATGTAGTTTTTAAACACATTGAATGAGTTACACATGTAAAGCAATTCTGAGAGTGACTGCCTCATTGTGAGCACCCATTATTTATTTGCCTTCAATGTGTCCCTAATGAGCATTCCTGGAGTAGACCCAGAGAACTCATGGGATGGTGTTTGCTGTCTATCATTGTGACATTTGTGTTGGGCATTAGGAAGGATACAGAGAGATGAGCCTTTTCAGTCCCTAAGAGTTGGCAAAGAAGTCAAAGAATCATCCAAAGGAAACAACCCCAGGACCTCAAAAACAAAGAGATCAGTGTGCACTGAAATCATCAGAGAGGATGCAAAGAATGTTAAACTTGAAGCGAGCTTAAGAAAAGAGATGTGATTTGGAAATATCATTTAACAACGTAAACCTGAAAGTGTCATATGCCGTGCGAGCCTTTTCTGTGTACCCATTCTTAAAGGCACTCTTATTCTTTTAATTTTTTACAAATATTTTTGTGTAATTTATTGTTTTTAAAATACTTTGTGCATAATGTATCACTTGCTTTTAGTTCAAAATTGTTTGATTATATATATGTGAAATATACACATTTATTTTTTATACTTGTTTACTGTGTGTGTGTGTGTGTGTGTGTGCGCGCGCGTGTGCATGTGTGTGAGTGGTGGTGTTGTGTGTGATTTGTGTGTACCATGGCAGGTGTACAGCTATAGAGCTTTGTAGAGTCAGTTTCCTTTATCCAATCTATATGGATCTATATGTATGTTCTTTTCCATCCATATGAACATGTGTAAAACAGTGGCACACCCATTTCTCTGTAATTGGTTATTTATGTTTTTTCACATTCTCAGGTGATTACTCAATTAGTAGTTCTTAAAGGAAGTTTTAAAACAATGCATCCATTGTCTGTCTATCTTTCCACCCTTATGAAGTCAGAGTATCTAAAATAAGACGAGAACGCTCAGGAATCTGCATTTGCAAGGAGGTCAAGTGGCTTTTTAATCAATCAAGTAATGGAATTTGTATATTGGAGTCCCAAATTGGTTTAGGCTTTGTGCAGTTCACCACAGCCCCTCCTAGCCATGAACTCTAAGAAACAGAAACGCTTTTGTTCAGTGCCTGGCTTAGCCCCTGCGTGTTCTTCTTTGAAGAGGCAGGCCTGTAATCATTGGTCACTATCTTTCCGTTGTTCTCTCATTGACTCTGGCCCTGAATACAGTGACGCTGTAGCATCCAACACACTGGGTCATAACCATTCAGCATTATACCCACCACACCAGCTTTCACTTTGTCATGACTTATTGCCACACTGAGATTTAGTTACAGTAAATCAGTTGACCTTAAAAATTTAAAGACTTTATGGTCATCTTCATTGAAGAAGCAGACTTCAAAAATAAATAAGTAAGTAAATAAATAAATAAATAAATAAATAAATAAATAAATATTAAATAGCAGAACTCTTGGACAGACAGGATCATTTAGTTTGTACATGCAGCACTTGCCCTCTAGAAGACAAGAAGGAAGGACATCTTGAGACCAAAAGTCACCTGGGTAACATTGCAGGATTCTGTTTCAAAAACAAATAAATACTAATAGCAAATGGGATGTGGGTAACCTGGTATGGCAAAACAGGGCTGTAATTCTAGTACCTGGGAGATAGAAGAGAGTCAGGAGCTGGAGACCAGACTGGGTTGAATTGCCTTAGCATTCCAGTCCCCCAAAAACCAAAGAAATGGATTTCTAGATTCTATTGCTCCAGCCCTCTGAATTTAGACTTATAGTGGCCATCTGTAATAGTAGCATTTAAGTGTTTGACCACTGTTCTAGGTTGTAAAAATGAAAATGAACAAATATATCAGATAATTAGAAAAATAGATTCAGAAAAAAGATGGGTAACATTTATAAGAAAATAGTGAGATGGTCACTGATTTTTCTATTTTGGATACTGTCTGCAAAAGGCTATAAACATTCAAAACACACGAGATCTGGCAGAGAGGAATCAGGAAACCTCTTGAAGTATGGTCAGAGGACTGAGTTAAGTGCTATTCTCTGGGAAGAGTTGTTATGTGACAGACTTTTCTCAGGGAACCATGAATAAATATCTACTCATGCTAGGTAGGCAACTGAGGACAGACCAAAGTAAGGATACCACCAGAGTTCAACTTGTTGAACTAACGAGTTTTATTGGGTTACTTATAGAAGCAGAAATGACTGACTCCAAGACAGCTTCATCACTAATGGTCACCCTTGCACAGGTGACGGCTTACCAACACTGACAACCTGGAGAGCACACTGCACAGCCTGCAGGCAGCTCACCAGGTTAGGGTGTGTCCTTTCCAGGTAGCTCAGCTAGTCAGAACCTCTTCCAGGAAGCTTCGATAGTCCTTTTTTCTTGTAGGTAGTTGACTGGTCTTTGCTTCTTCCATGTGGCTGGACTTGTCTGAGAGGCTTCTTTGCAACTTGACTTGTCTAAGGATGACTCTCATCAGTGTTTGCTGTTTAATATTCAAAGGAGTGACCTCGTGAGTCTGAATCAATTTTTGAGTTGTTTATTGCTGTCCTCATGGACTTATCTGAAAGGTAGAAACCTCAGAGGAAATTGCCACACAACAAAGGTGCAAATTTTGGAAATTTGAAAGAGGAGAACAAATAAGGATGGAGCCTCCAATACTATTCACGGGAATCAGGAGAAGGTGGATTAGATGGCCTCTAAAAATCTGTTTTAGAACTGACATGATACAGTTCTATTATTTTAAAAAGCATGTAGACACTGATTTGTACCAATTAAATCTTATTGTCTTCATGTGTTGACTTTCTGCTTAAATTATATTATAAATTTATTCATAAGTCAGTGTGCATAACGTGTAGGAGGCTACATAGATGCAATTGTAGCTGTAGCTAGGAACAGTGAAAGCCTGTTGTTAACCTACCCTGGGATTTGAAGCATGTTGGTAAGCCACAATCACTATTGAATATCTAAATATACAGTTGGATAACTTGGTAAAAACTGAGCTAACCAATATTCAATCTTCATATCCTACTATCTGTTATTGTCTATGCTCTTGAAGTTAATTAGCTCATTGTATATTTGACTTTGTGACTATAATGAGGTCCCCATTTTCCTTCTCTTTCCAAGGACATATTTAATTCATCACTTGGTGAGCTTGAAATTAGACTGTGTAGTAGTCAACGTACCATGGGAGCCAATGATAAACTATGAAAATCAGAACCCTTTTCTCCTCTGGAGAACCAAGTGTTAAACGTAAGCTTTGTACCTTCAAATTGGGTCAAGTATATCGGAAGATCTCATTACTATGAGGAGTTACGAGCTGACTCAAGGGTTCCCCTCGTAATAATGTTCCCAGCCCTGTTGAGCATCAAGCACCTTCCCTGTCGTCTTCCCCTGTGAGAGCAGCTACAAGAAGTTCTTAAGTTTCACAAGTTTAGGTCGTGAGAGTGGACAACGGCTGGCTGCTATCTCACCACTCAATTTATGCTCTTTTAAAAACTAGCTTTCAACGTTCCCAAGAAACATCTCCTTCTTGTTCCCCAGGAGAGTCACTTTTTCTTTGAATTATAGACACTCATCATTTCATATATCAATACAAAATGTCCACAAATGAGAGAAGAACAAGTGATATTTATCTTTCTTTAGTCTTTTTACTTAGTTTATTGATCTCCATTTTCATCTATCCTCCTGGAAGTATTCTAATCTCCTTTAGGGCTGAATAAAATCTATTATATATGTATTTTATCACAATTTTTCTATGGATAGGCATGTATAGGCTGATTCTATAACTTATTGTGAAGAATGGTACCACAAACATTCTTGTAAGTGTCTCTGTTATATGTTGCCTTGAAGTCTTTCAGATTTCTGTGTCCAAGAGTGCTATAGTGTCATATGGTCTTCTATCTCAATTTTATTTTATTCCCAAGGATTTATTTGTATTTTTATTTTATACGCATAAGTGTTTCCCTGTGTCTATGTATACCATGTACATACTTGGTACCCACGGAAGCTAGATGCAGATGTCTGGTCCTCTGAAACTAGAGTTTCAAATAGTTGTAAGCTGCTATGTGGGTGCTGAGAGCTGAACCCTGGTCCTCTGAGTGATCGGTGACTACTCTTACCTACTGTCTGAGCCATCACTTTAACCACTTATTTTTAGTTATATTGAGAACGCCCTGACCCAATCACCACAGTGGCTAGAAATCTATAGATCCACCCTAATGTATGTTGGCATCCACTGTTCTACTCTCACATACTCAGAAGAATATTTGCCTGTCTGTCTGTCTAAATGTCTGTTTAATGATAGCAATTCTGACTGAGTTGGCCTGGAGTCTGAGTAGAGTTTTAATTTGCATTTCCTTGATGGCTATGGATGTTGAACATGTCTTTCCCATGTCCTTTGCACATTTGTGTTTTATCTTATAGAAACTGTATGCTCAGTTCATTTGTTTATTTATTGATTAGATTGAGTTCTTGGTATTAGACTTTTAAGCTCTTTATATATCCTAAGCAGGCATTGCCAGACTTGGTCCTGTTCTTCAGTCAATGAGTAGTCAGTCTCCTTTGCTGTGCAGAAGTATTTTTATTTTTCTTAACTTCGATTGAATCAATTGTCAATATCTTGGGCTCATTTTCTCATCTATCAGAGCTCTTTGCTGAATATCCCTGGCTATGTGTAGATCTTGAAGCATTTCCCCTGTTTTCTCCTATGGGTGAATATGCTCAATGTCTTTGTATACTTCTGAAAAAATGAATTTGGGAAATGTGTTACTATGACAAGTGACTATAACCTAATTAAAAATGTTTGTCAATCTGTATCCCTTTGATCTCCTTTTGTTGTCTGATTGCTCTGGCTAGAACTTCAAGAACTATATTGAATAAGTAGGGAGAGAGTGGGCAGCCTTGTCTAGTCCCTGATTTTAGTGGGATTGCTTCAAGTTTCTCTCCATTTAGTTTAATGTTAGCAACTGGTTTGCTGTATATGGCTTTTACTATGTTTAGGTATGGGCCTTGAATTCCTATTCTTTCCAGGACTTTTATCATGAAGGGATGTTGAAGTTTGTCAAATGCTTTCTCAGCATCTAATGAAATGATCATGTGGTTCTGTTCTTTCAGTTTGTTTATATAATGGATCACGTTGATGGTTTTCTGTATATTAAACCATCCCTGCATGCCTGGGATGAAGCCTACTTGATCATGGTGGATGATTGTTTTGATGTGCTCTTGGATTCGGTTTGCCAGAATTTTATTGAGTATTTTTGCGTCGATATTCATAAGGGAAATTGGTCTGAAGTTCTCTTTCTTTGTTGTGTCTTTGTGTGGTTTAGGTATAAGAGTAATTGTGGCTTCATAGAAGGAATTCGGTAGTGCTCCATCTGTTTCAATTTTGTGGAATAGTTTGGATAATATTGGTATGAGGTCTTCTATGAAGGTTTGATAGAATTCTGCACTAAACCCGTCTGGACCTGGGCTCTTTTTGGTTGGGAGACCTTTAATGACTGCTTCTATTTCCTTAGGAGTTATGGGGTTGTTTAACTGGTTTATCTGTTCATGATTTAACTTCGATACCTGGTATCTGTCTAGGAAATTGTCCATTTCCTGAAGATTTTCAAATTTTGTTGAATATAGGTTTTTATAGTAAGATCTGATGATTTTTTGAATTTCCTCTGAATCTGTAGTTATGTCTCCCTTTTCATTTCTGATTTTGTTAATTTGGACGCACTCTCTGTGTCCTCTCGTTAGTCTGGCTAAGGGTTTATCTATCTTGTTGATTTTCTCAAAGAACCAACTTTTGGTTCTGTTGATTCTTTCTATGGTCCTTTTTGTTTCTACTTGGTTGATTTCAGCTCTGAGTTTGATTATTTCCTGCATTCTACTCCTCCTGGGTGTATTTGCTTCTTTTTGTTCTAGAGCATTTAGGTGTGCTGTCAAGCTGCTGACATATGCTCTGTCCTGTTTTTTTCTGCAGGCACTCAGCGCTATGAGTTTTCCTCTTAGCACAGCTTTCATTGTGTCCCATAAGTTTGAGTATGTTGTATCTTCATTTTCATTAAATTCTAAAAAGTTTTTAATTTCTTTCTTTATTTCTTCCTTGACCAGGTTATCATTGAGTAGAGCATTGTTCAATTTCCACGTATATGTGGGCATTCTTCCCTTATTGTTATTGAAGACCAGTTTTAGGCCGTGGTGGTCCGATAGCACGCATGGGATTATTTCTATCTTTCTGTACCTGTTGAGGCCCGTTTTTTGACCAATTATATGGTCAATTTTGGAGAAAGTACCATGTGGAGCTGAGAAGAAGGTATATCCTTTTGCTTTACGATAGAATGTTCTATAAATATCCGTTAAGTCCATTTGGCTCATGACTTCTCTTAGTCTGTCGACATCACTGTTTAATTTCTGTTTCCATGATCTGTCCATTGATGAGAGTGGGGTGTTGAAAACTCCCACTATTATTGTGTGAGGTGCAATGTGTGTTTTGAGCTTTAGTAAGGTTTCTTTTACGTATGTAGGTGCCCTTGTATTTGGGGCATAGATATTTAGGATTGAGAGTTCATCTTGGTGGATTTTTCCTTTGATGAATATGAAGTGTCCTTCCTTATCTTTTTTGATGACTTTTAGTTGGAAATTGATTTTATTTGATATTAGAATGGCTACTCCAGCTTGCTTCTTCTGACCATTTGCTTGGAAAGTTGTTTTCCAGCCTTTCACTCTGAGGTAGTGTCTGTCAAAATATCACTATTTGCAGATGATATGATAGTATATTTAAGTGATCCCAAAACTTCCACCAGAGAACTACTAAAGCTGATAAACAACTTCAGCAAAGTGGCGGGGTATAAAATTAACTCAAATAAATCAGTTGCCTTCCTCTATACAAAAGAGAAACAAGCCGAGAAAGAAATTAGGGAAACGACACCCTTCATAATAGACCCAAATAATATAAAGTACCTCAGTGTGACTTTAACCAAGCAAGTAAAAGATCTGTACAATAAGAACTTCAAGACACTGAGGAAAGAAATTGAAGAAGACCTCAGAAGATGGAAAGATCTCCCATGCTCATGGATTGGCAGGATTAATATAGTAAAAATGGCCATTTTACCAAAAGCAATCTACAGATTCAATGCAATCCCCATCAAAATACCAATCCAATTCTTCAAAGAGTTAGACAGAACAATTTGCAAATTCATCTGGAATAACAAAAAACCCAGGATAGCCAAAGCTATCCTCAACAATAGAAGGACTTCAGGGGGAATCACTATCCCTGAACTCAAGCAGTATTACAGAGCAATAGTGATAAAAACTGCATGGTATTGGTACAGAGACAGACAGATAGACCAATGGAATAGAATTGAAGACCCAGAAATGAACGCACACACCTATGGTCACTTGATTTTTGACAAAGGAGCCAAAACCATCCAATGGAAAAAAGATAGCATTTTCAGCAAATGGTGCTGGTTCAACTGGAGGTCAACATGTAGAAGAATGCAGATCGATCCATGCTTATCACCCTGTACAAAGCTTAAGTCCAAGTGGATCAAGGACCTCCACATCAAACCAGACACACTCAAACTAATAGAAGAAAAACTAGGGAAACATCTGGAACACATGGGCACTGGAAAAAATTTCCTGAACAAAACACCAATGGCTTATGCTCTAAGATCAAGAATCGACAAATGGGATCTCAAAACTGCAAAGCTTCTGTAAGGCAAAGGACATTGTGGTTAGGACAAAACGGCAACCAACAGATTGGGAAAAGATCTTTACCAATCCTACAACAGATAGAGGCCTTATATCCAAAATATACAAAGAACTCAAGAAGTTAGACCGCAGGGAAACAAATAACCCTATTAAAAAATGGGGTTCAGAGCTAAACAAAGAATTCACAGCTGAGGAATGCCGAATGGCTGAGAAACACCTAAAGAAATGTTCAACATCTTTAGTCATAAGGGAAATGCAAATCAAAACAACCCTGAGATTTCACCTCACACCAGTGCGATTGGCTAAGATCAAAAACTCAGGTGACAGCAGATGCTGGCGAGGATGTGGAGAAAGAGGAACACTCCTCCATTGTTGGTGGGATTGCAGACTGGTAAAACCATTCTGGAAATCAGTCTGGAGGTTCCTCAGAAAATTGGACATTGAACTGCCTGAGGATCCAGCTATACCTCTCTTGGGCATATACCCAAAAGATGCCTCAACATATAAAAAAGACACGTGCTCCACTATGTTCACCGCAGCCTTATTTATAATAGCCAGAAAATGGAAAGGACCCAGATGCCCTTCAACAGAGGAATGGATACAGAAAATGTGGTACATCTACACAATGGAATATTACTCAGCTATCAAAAACAACGAGTTTATGAAATTCGTAGGCAAATGGTTGGAACTGGAAAATATCATCCTGAGTGAGCTAACCCAATCACAGAAAGACATACATGGTATGCACTCATTGATAAGTGGCTATTAGCCCAAATGCTTGAATTACCCTAGATTCCTAGAACAAACGAAACTCAAGACGGATGATGAAAATGTGAATGCTTCACTCCTTCTTTAAATGAGGAAAAAGAATACCCTTGGCAGGGAAGGGAGAGGCAAAGATTAAAACAGAGACTTAAGGAACACCCATTCAGAGCCTGCCCCACATGTGGCCCATACATATACAGCCACCCAATTAGACAAGATGGATGAAGCAAAGAAGTGCAGACCAACAGGAGCCGGATGTAGATCGCTCCTGAGAGACACAGCCAGAATACAGCAAATACAGAGGCGAATGCCAGCAGCAAACCACTGAACTGAGAATAAGTCCCCTATTGAAGGAATCAGAGAAAGAACTGGAAGAGCTTGAAGGGGCTCGAGACCCCAAAAGTACAACAATGCCAAGCAACCAGAGCTTCCAGGGACTAAGCCACTACCTAAAGACTATACATGGACTGACCCTGGACTCTGACCCCATAGGTAGCAATGAATATCCTAGTAAGAGCACCAGTGGAAGGGGAAGCCCTGGGTCCTGCTAAGACTGAACCCCCAGTGAACTAGTCTATGGGGGGAAGGCGGCAATGGGGGGAGGGTTGGGAGGGGAACACCCATAAGGAAGGGGAGGGGGGAGGGGATGTTTGCCCAGAAACCGGGAAAGGGAATAACACTCGAAATGTATATAAGAAATACTCAAGTTAATAAAAAAAATGAAAAAAAATGTTTGTCAAACAAAGCATGATGAACATGCCTCCTTCATCATTTTATATGGGTATTTCTAGAATTAAAAATGTTCTAAATCTTCCTCGAAAGCCATGGGCAAACAAAGTTTCTTCAGATAAACTTACTCCTCGTCACAGTGGACATAAAATGAAATGTTGAGTCATATACAATCTCAAGCTCTTCCTTTCACTGAGCCTTCCAATGAAGCACTCCTCAGAGCTTATAACTCTTCAGGAAAAGTCTAAGAATCTGCCCCCTTTGTGAGCATGGTTGAAAAACAAAATCATGATCATGTTACATTATGTTCTTGTAATCCTTCTTCAGGAATTTCACAACTTTTCAATTATACCACAGAGAGGTCTAAGCTGTATTCAAGCACTTGTTTATGTAGTAAAGGATCTTGAGAGTTTCTCTTTCTGTGAAAAGATAAGGAAGGTGTTCTCCAGCCTGGGATAAGGTCTCAAAAAATGGTGCAATACTTTTGGTTCAAATGGACATAATTAAAATATAACATATTAATAGAGTTTATTTCCATCGAACTTTAACTGGATATACAGTAGGGGATCAAATACTTTGAGGTTCACCTAGAAATTCTTACTAGCAAATGAAAGGCCATTTTGTGGGACGTTCAGAAGCTTGAAAATGATCCTAATGCCAGCACAGAGGTGTTGACAAGCCATGAGAATATTAAAGTTTGAACTCCACAGTCTGGTTTTCCAAGTTGAAACATGAGAATGGAGATCGTAGCAGTAGATTGGTAACTGCCAACCTCAAACTGATTGTGTTGTAATGAGTATGGTGTGGAAATGGCCCCAGGGCTCAGCTGGCTTCTCTGGTTTTGATGCACTAAGGCTAAGAACTATCGACTTAGAAAAGGTCACTGAGAATTGCATCTATTTTGTTGGATGGAAAATGGACCGTGAAAGTAGCATTGTGAGGACTGGATGAGTTCATGCATGGGAAGTGCTTGGTACAAATGCTATGCTAAGTTAGAGTTCAAGGTCACATGCTTAGCACACCACCCCTTGTTGCCTTTCTTAAGCTATCTATCTGGAGTGGACATAAACTAGAACATTTCTGGTCACGACAGCCACTAGATGCCCTCAGTATCATCTTGATGCCAAGACATATCTGAAGTGCTGTTTTCAATTTAATATAATCTTGGATGTTTGAGGCCCATCCTAATACTTTTTAGAGTTTCTTAGTACACACAATAAATGTTTTATTTTAAACATTTTATCTTTTCCTAAGAGTTGCACTTAATTTTACCACATCAGAAATACTGAGTGCTGTTCTAGAATTGTGTTTACCTAGCATATGGATGCCAATTCTTACTTTCTTTACAAAGAAATGATATTCACAAGAACTTGTGATGGAGAGACAGTGAGTCCAGATGCTAATTCCCATGGGTTCTGTAGCAGCTCCCTGGCAGGGCAGGTTCTTGGAGCAGGAGGATCACTTTCATCTCCAAGAATACAAGTAAGTGTGTGTTATCTACTGGGAACCTAAGGCAATCCTTCGAGGCCCATGCTAATTGAAACGTGTGGTTGGTCTTGAATTAGATGAAAGTGTGAAAGGCAAGAAGGCAAGAAAATAAGAGAATCCACTAGGATTGATGAATTTGACCACACTGACAGAGAAAAGATACAAGAATGCATTTTCTTCTGGTGCCCAAGCAGTGACACACCATTTATGTTTGGCACCAAACTTAATGAGAACAAAGATGAAGGGTTTTATTTCTGAGAGAAGAGCATTCTCCACTCTCTCCTCCTTTGTGAAGCCTTTTCATAATGCTTAGCCAATAAGCTTGCCTCTTTGGCAGTCTTTCATAAGCCCTGTGTGTAGAGTGTCAGTCAGCATATCACATACTTTCTAGTGTGTGTTTACTGGACCACAGTTTTGAGTGCCTTTGTGTTAAAATGAGTGAGTTGGGGAAAAAAAACACCAAAGTAAAGTTTATTCTGAAAAAACAGGATTACATGATTATATGCATTGTAACTAGTTGTGAAAAACAGGTTATATGAAAGTCAATTACTTGCGATTTTTTTCTAAACATCCAAGTAACTTTTCATAATGAGTTTTGCATTTTGCACGAAGCACAATGTGTTGAAAATACAAAGCCAACTATTTTCCTCCATTTTAATGGTGCTATGAAAATGACATAGTATTTGTATTTGGAAGTGATCCAATAAGTGGTTCCTTATTGGACCCATTTGAAGAGTTTATAAAAACTTAGATATAAATTCTGATAAGCAATACAGAACACAGACCGTTACGTGATAGCACTCCAAAAATTAAAACCCATTAGATCGATCGTATTAACAGAGGTATAGTGGCAAACAGAATATTGCCAAATCTAAATAACTTGACAATTATTCTTTTTTCTTTTTTTTTTTTTTTTTTTTTTTCGGAGCTGGGGACCGAACCCAGGGCCTTCCGCTTGCTAGGCAAGCGCTCTACCACTGAGCTAAATCCCCAACCCCGACAATTATTCTTAGATCAGTTTATGCATGTAAAATGGATGAGCAGACAGCACTGACTTTGTGTCAATCTACTGCACCAAGTACAAATTGAGTGCTTTATGTCACAAACAAGACAAAACATTTTAGATCGCTACTACTATTAATATTTATAAACTGCATGTGAAGGGTGAAGGGTTAAATTTTTCCCTAAGGGGACGTGATACAGTAAATAGCATACCAATAGGTTTTCAATGTTCATTAAAGCTTGAGTTAGGCTCTGGTAAATGAATCTAGTTGTGGTGCACTAGGTTAACTCAGTAAACGTACAGGCAGAGCCAAGGCCAAAGCTTAGAATATCCTTCCATTTAATGGATATTGAATGCTAGGCAAGCTAGAATGCCTGCCAAATGCCTAATAAATCTTTGTGTCTGTGTACTTTTCCGCAGCTCGTCTGTCTCCTTTGTAGCCTCTTTCAAACGATCTGTATTAATTAAAAAGAGGAGCAATGAAAACACAGCTCCATATTCGTGACTCCATTAAGCTGATGTGGTTTTAATAACTGCTTAGGTGCTGATGACTGACCTTTGACTGATCTTAGCCTAATTCTTCATGTTCTACTTATCCTGAAGACCCTTTGTCACCCTCTAATAAAGTAGCTAGGTCATGGAACTAGTAAAAGCAATGTTTATCAGGTTTTTCTGTTAGATATTTTTGAAAACACAACTAAAATCACAAGAAAAATATTTCAGGCCATAATAGACGATTTAAAAAAGATTCATGATGTAATATAAAAATTCAAAGATTAGCCAGACATGCAGACCATTAGAATCAAATTTTATCATATATTTAAAATCATTTTAAAATCCTAATTCTATATTGCTATGCCATGTCTCAAATACAATGGTTTACCTTCACGCAAGCAGGATACATACTCTATGATTATGTGATGTTACATTTGTTTTATAAGCCCACTTTACATAAATCACAAATCAAGCATGTTTTATTTGGTGTGGGTTTTTTTTCTTTTCGTTTAATAGTTTTCATTTTCCCCAATTGTAGGACTAGATGCTACCCTTGTTTTTGTCTTGTATTAATTTTGATGATTTTAAACTGTTTGCCATCACAAATCATATTTAGAATGCCAATAAGAGCAAGAGAATTTCAAATGGACTCTCAGGGATATCCTAAGCAAACAGAATTGTGCACTCAACATATGTTTGTGAAGTAAATAAATAATTCATTAGTTCCACAGATGACCTTGCCATGTCTGCTCATGAACATGTGGAGAGTTTCTTTGATGTATATGCATAGATGTGAAAATGTTAAATATCAATGCAAGTAGAATTATTTGTTTTCCAAATAGCTAGTCTCTAGCCCTCCACAATGGCTACTCCAGCTGATTCTCTAACAGTGCATAAGAATTGTCTACTCCTTATGTACTTACGACACTTGTGTTTATTAGGTTTAATATTTTGCTCCTGTGTTAGATGAGTTGTTTACCATTGTAAACACTGTACATGGTCTACTTAGTCACTAATCTACCTTCCTTAATCATTAGCAATGGTTCCCTTCTCCTTAAACACTCTCTTTACTGCTCTTCACTGCGGTGACTTCTTGCATCCAGTTCCAACAGTCTAATTCACTTCACTTAATTCTATCAAAATCCTACAGCAGATACTTATGTTACAGAAATACTCATCATGGCACCATAACATCAGTAACGACTGAACGTCTGACTGATATATAACGTTAGCCATTGAGTGTCCCAGTGTTTGGATAAAATATTAATACAGAACTATTCACTCAAGAACTGTTAAAAATCTTCACACTTGACACTTTGTCTGCAGTAATTGTAATTAAATGGAGATTATGAGAGCCATGTCTCTGAAAATTGGTCATCTTGTTCATTTGTCACGTCTGGGCATATATCATAATACTTTTACTCAGAAGCTCTGTCTTCTAGTTTGGGTAATTGTGAAGTTAATCGTATATGCCATGCTGTTAGAGTTCAAGTTGATGATATCACAATGCTGTTATATGTTTTAAAACAGCATTTAATTAATTTGATGGGATATTGGTTTTGTGGAGAATGAATTCAGCATGATGATAGCCATATCATAAATCTCTGGCAACCTGGAAGACACAAAGAACTTCAAATTTTCATAACAACTTGACCCAAAATTACAAGTTAATTTATTTCTGTTTTTGAATTAATTTATTATACAGTATGCATGAAGAGCTAGGGACAAATGGTAGATAGAATAGATATTTAGAAGAATAAACGTAGACAAAGATTATGGGACTGGAAATGAAATGGAAATGGTAGGATGGAATGAATCTAATCAAATAAATGGATTTTTCCTTACTTATGGGTAGCATTCAAATGATCTAGCTTGCTGTTATTTAAACTGATACCAGCTTATACCTTTATTAGTTACTTCTCTTGTTGCCATGGTAAAATACATGACAAAAGCAACTAAAGGGGACAGAGTTGATCTTGGCTCACAGTTTTTAGGGTCCAGTCTACCATAGAAGTCACAGCAACCAGTCTGTGAGGCAGCTGGTCTTTGTGACTTCTGGTGAGAAGCAGAGAGAAATGAATTCTCTTTCCTTCCCCCTTTTTTTGGTACTGAACACTAGCGTCTCAGGTGCTGCTGCCACAGTGAGAGTGGGTCTTCCTGCCTTAATTAAATCAATCTGAAAAATCCCCTATGTAGACCTCAAAGGTACATTCTCCTGGTTGTTCTGAATCCAGTGAAGTTGACAATAACGATAACAATCTCAGTACTCTAAGGGAATTAGGAAACATTATGCTTTTTAGAGGACTGAATTCTGTCAATATAGGGCCAAGATGCAGCAGCCAAATTTGCAGTCGCTGGGGAAAATGGCCTGAAGGAAACGCACTTGGTTTTGAGAATGTAATTGCCAAAAGAAATTGCGTTCAAATATGAGTTAATGAAACAGTGCATGGCTAAGTAAAAACCAACAATAATCATGAGTGTATTTTGAGTGTTTGCTTTTCCTTACCAAAGAGAGTTTTGTAAGAATTGCTAATGGATAAAATGTGAACATTGTGTAAGCCTTATCGGTATTTTTCTCAGCTGTTTTTCTTGCTTGAGCTATCAAGAGGAACTAATGTAACCCCGATATATCAAAGAGGAGAGGTTACAGCTTATTGGTAATATGTTATCAGTTAGCCCTCCTATGATAGTACAACCCTGACAGTGGTGAAGACGTAAGAAATGTATAGGAAGACACTAGAAAGCTATGGCTAGACCTTAGGAGATGACTAAGACATATGTGATTCCCAACCAGCTTTTAAAGCCAGAGCCTCCACCACAGCAGCTCAGCAGGACTGGGTGGGGAGGCAGGGGTGGGGGGTGAGTAAACAATTCAAAAGGAGTGGAGAGAGTGCAGAAAAAATTATGGTGAAAGACCAGAAAGGTTACACAACAGGAGTGTGTTATTTACAGCCTGCCTAAATACATGAATGGACGTCTTAGCTGCCTTGATTTCTAAAGGAGGCCAAATGCTTCAGGGTGAAGAGATTGAAGCCCTGATACTGAGAGCAATTATATGAATTCTTGAGACAGAATTGAGCTTTCTTATCAACAAAAATTTCCGGGGAGGATGATGTGTTAGAATGTGGAAAATTTCCAACGTGCTTGTAAGAATTCCCTAAAGACATAGGAAAATGCTAAGAAGTTAATAGGAAGGATTGCATGTAAGAGGTTCTCATGCTGCAGAAACGTGAGAGTGGGCTTGTGTCTTTCCATCTTCAACTGGAAATCTGCAAGACACTTGGAGGCTCTCTGCTATGTGTGGAATTAGTTCATATGTTCTGGTTTAGAATCTCTCTGTGTCTTCTTGATTCCCATTAAATACATATGCAATTGTGATAACTTATTAGTTAATTGTGACCTGCGCTTGCAAACAATATATAATCCCACCACGTGCCAGGGGTCCTTGTTACTTGTGAATTGGAGTTCTCTGCTTTGGGTACTTGGTGTTGTTGATAAAAGAATTTTTGAAAACTGGACTCGGGAAGGGAAGCTCAAGGACCATTTGAAGGGAGTTTGAGGGGAAAACAGCAGGATAAACAAGGTATTACACCCAGACAGCTGCTTGGGAAAAAGGAGAGGGAGAAGAAAGGTTTTGAAAAGCCACACCTTTTGAACTCTGGTGGGCAATGGCAACCTATAGGCCGCTGTAGAACGAGAGAGTGGTTGTTTAGAGAAAACAGTGATAAAACCTAGAGGGAAAAAATTCTTAGGGTTTGGGCCTGTATCGAAAGAAGAGGTGGACAAGGAGAAGCTCCAGTTTTGCGTTAAAACTCAAAAAGGAAGCAAGCAAGGCAAAGTAGACCTGTAAACAACCACGGCAGGGAGAGGACCCTGGAATTTTAAGGACACTATCTTAACAAGGGGATAACTAGTTTTCTTAGCTCTTTTGCAAGTCTGCAGGGGAACCAGCATTCCTGAAGAATGGCCTCCTAGTCAGATGACTGACAGACCCAGTTACAAGAGACAACAGTGCATATGTATAGTTCTGCTCTTTGGTGGTAAATCTGACTATCATATTTCCAGCCAGGGTCAGAAATAGATTTCATATTCCATTCTTTTGACTAAGAAGAAGAAATCTCAAAAAAGCCCCGATAAGTCTACTTTTTCACATCCTTAGTGAGAGGTAGGTTTCCACATGGAAGGACATCTGTAATGGTCGCTTACCTTGCTAGTGTAGGTCTAGCAGCCTAATAATGTCACTGCTCTGTACATAGTAGGTATTGGCTAGCCCATTGCGTTATAACACTTTGAAAGTGCAATATATGGCTTTTAAATATCAAGAAAGAATAAAAGTACTGGTGAAAGATTGTGCATACACTTAAAGTCACCAGAACTACATATAAATGAGAAGGTTTTGTTCCCATGGTTACTCCTTAGGGTGTAGCATTAACAGGACTTAGGACAACAATTCTGATAGCTATGAAACGTATCAGACTTGATCCTGCTCCTCCATTTACACTGTTGACATTAAGTTAAATATTACCTTGTGGTATTTAAATTAGGCATATGTCTCTGTGATAAATGCATGAGTATGATTACCTTATAAGTGAGCTTTTGAGGAATGAGGGTGCAGCAGACATTCTTACTGTATTAATATAGAGAATAGTAGAGCTCCATGGTCTGAATGTCTTCATGTGTCCTCAATCCATTCTGAATAAAAGTGGGATTCTCTGCATGTGTCAGAGCTTAGGAACTTCGGTTGGTTCTTATGTTGCAGTTTATCCTAGTATTATTGTTACTGTTATTATTAGTTCTTATGTTGCAGTTTTTCCTAGTATCATTGTTACTGTCATTACTGCTTTGTAGTTCAGTGGGTCATGGCTAGGCCCTTGCATATCCCAGGCAAATGCTCTAATGACTGAACACTCCCTTGAGCTGCTGTCATACTATAAAGGAAGTTTTTTATTTCCTCTACTGCACTCCATTCTAAGTAGGATCCCTTCTTGCACTTAGCAGTTAAATTAGGTCCCATCTCATTCATAAAAATCAGCTTACTTTTCCATAGAGTGGATCTTGCCTCACTCTTCACTCAAGTTCCCAAACAGAATTTTCCCTAGTTCCCTGGGTCCTGGGCCAGCACACCTCTGCATTCATTGTGTAATTATTTACATAGTGGAGATATATTCACACACACACACACACACACACACACACACACACACACACACACACACACACGTCACATTCAGAAGCAGAAGAGCTTAGGAAAGGCAGTCTATCTTCTTTCCCTCACAGTCTAAACAGTTCTCAAACACCACGCTGGGATTAAAAATGACTAAACCCACTGCAGTAATGATAAACCTTCTTATCCTGTCGCCAGTCACCACCCACCCCACCCCACCTTCCCTACTCCCATTGGCTCCCTACAGTAACCGCTTCTCTTTGCTGTCCTCCACAGAGCTTTCTCAGCTAACCAAGTCTTGGATTTGTGCTCTGCTTAGGCAGTATTTTCCTTATTCATTCCTCGGAAGGCGAGATTAGGGTCCAAGGTAACTTTCTCTTTCCTGCTCATCTCTAATGATTCTCCATTTGCAGTTTCTCTCAAGGCTTCTCCTTCTTCTCAGTCATCTTCCTTCCCCCAGCAGAAGATGAGAGGAAATCAATGTTTACAGAGATGGGGAGCCTGGGCACTTGAGCCCTGAGGCCGGATCTGGCCTAGTGGTTCTGTTCAGTTGGTCCTAGGTGTTTTGACACAAGCTGTCAGAAAGCTAGTGTGTCCAAAGAGCAGCTTCCACTGCCCTGGTTGTTCCCTGCAGCTCCCTGGTGTGTTTCTTCTTCTTTGGAAAGTTATTACTGGGATAGCAAGCTCTTGGTGCTACCAGCCCTTCCCTCTAGTCAATCAAGAATTCTTCCCTGGAGGATCAGACTGTCTTCAACAAACTTTATCTTAATATAAAAGCACCCAGAAGGGGTGTTCACTAGGCTTTCAGTGTGGAAGCCACTGGAAAGAATGTGTCACAGCAAAGGAGGCAGCATTCTGACAAAGTTTAGTTTGTGGTTTTTAATATAGGGGGATTGATGGGGTTTCTGTGCTTAGCTGAAAGTGAAATATCTTTCTTCATTTCATAAAACAAATCTCTCTTCTTGGATCTGCTGGGAGAAATGGGAGCATGAAAGGGCTCCAATCCCGTCTGTTATCCCCCTGGGACATTAAAGGCAAGTGAAACTTGCATCTCTTGGAACAGCATTTCATGTATGAAGTGATGTAGAGAGGATAACGAAACAGATGTTCTTGACGAAGATATTAGTATTTTACTGTCAAATCCAAAGCTCCTTGTCACTAGTCTTGCTGAAAATATGTTTAGGAGCCAGGAGGAGCAGCCTTGCTTATGTAAAAGAAAACACACGAGATGAAAAATGAAGTCCTTTAAGCCAATGATATTGACTTTACTCAGGGTAGCTTTTATGTCCTAGATAGAAGTGGAACATTCATTAATTATGGCTTAGGCAATACTTCTCTGGTCAAGAGTAGTCATTTATTCTTCAATTAGTCATTTTAAGTGGACACAGCCAAGCTGAACCTTCATAACCTTAAGATTCTGACTGGGGAATATCATAAGCTACCTAAGTGTAGCAGGATGAACTACACAGTTCTCTTACCCCAGACTGTGGCAGTGGAAGCATGTTTTGAACTAGATTCTGGTAACTGGAAAACTGTTGTTATCAAGCATCCACTAACTATCATCTTATTGGTTCTTACTAGTTCCATATCTGTGACCTGTTGGTCCTCTAGAGAGTACCCTAGGTGCCTTACGTGGAAAATACATGCAGGCTGCTGTGGCAACCTTCTCGAGAAAAAAAAATGGCTACAGAGTTTGGTAACATATAAGATCCTCTTGGAGCTTCAGATTTGGGATACTATTTAGATTTCTGTGTTCCTGTTTATAGGCTACAAAGGTCCTGGGTTTAAATCAATAAACATTTCTTGAGGACCACTCAATCTATCCGTGAAAATTATTTTTTAACAATGATTATGCCAATTAATATTTTTAGTGGAATAAAGATATCAGTGGTTAATACCCGACATGTAAATAGCTGTATTTACATGTATTGATTCCATACTGTACATTAAGGCATTTCTCATATAACCAACTCCTCCTAAAATGGATAATAAAGTCACTCTCTGTGTCTTTCATGAAGTTCATGAATACACATGCACGTGGCACCGTGGGTAATGTTGTCAGTCATTTTTCAGCTGCGTAACAAGATTGTAGACATTTTAGTAGTACAAAAGAAAAGTCACTAGTTATTGCCCTTTCATGATGAAGACTGTACCAATTTGTATGCAATTTTTCAAAGTTAGCCAACAGTATAACAACATACGCGCTGGTAGCTTTTCTCTATGTAAATGAGAGAGAACTGTTTTAGAAAAGTCTCTGAGCTGTCTTTGTATTGCAGCATATATGAAGTGGTTTTGTTTTTCAGTAGTATTCTATTTTGTGCAACATCATGCTATCTATAACAATTCATATTGATTAAACGTCCAACTTTATCTTGCTAGAGTTTTATGCTAGATGACTACGATCGCATCCTAACTCTTATTTTTCACACATCATTTCTCATCAAAACTTCGACATGCTCTCAACCATGAGACTACAAGTTCCTTCTGCTAGTTGGCAAAGGGTCAAATTAACAAATATTTTAGGTCTGGGGTTTTAAAGATTCTGCCCCAGTTCTTTGAGTCTACCATCGGTCTAAAAGCAGCCACTAAGCAATATATGAATTGATGATATGTTTCAATAAAATCTTCAAAAATTGGCCGCAGGCTTGATTGAAGGGCAGGAGCTTGCAATTAGAACACCTGAGAGCAATCATTTTGTTGCCGAGTTGTGTAGACACGATGCCCTCCCATGGCAATGATTGTGTCTTCTGTTCTCCTCTATGTTTGTACAAATCGATATATGCCTGTTGAATCAAGGAATTAATTCACAAAGAGGTACAAAATCAAGCAATTATTTTACCATTTGCTATCTCTAAATATGAGGCTGGTTGTTTTGTATTTGAAGATACTTATATCAATTTCTGGTTAGTCATGTCTCATTCTCATATGCAGCTAGGTATACAGATTTTAAAGTTATAATGTTACTATTAATAATTTTTATCAAGCGATATAAGAGAAATTCTGTAACAAAGCCAAGGTTATATTCGCATTTCAAATCTTGCTACTTGTCTGCTGGAAAATCACAGAATGCCGTGACAATATTACAGGTTTTACATGTTTCTGTTTATGATGTGTCCAACTTGTCTTTTTCTCACAATAAAAATCAAGTGAAAATAACTGCTAAAATTACTCTCTTTGAGACTTGAAGGATGCTTTTGTATTTAAAGACATTATATTATAAATGCATATCTGGGGGTATGCTGTGTTGAAAAAATAAGAGCTAAATAATGAAGCAATACTTTTTCATGGTCAGTAGTTTGTCTTCCTACCCCCTTACAACTATGACATATTGAAACTATGTCTATAAATGGTATGCCCTTTAGGAAAATGATACATTGTAGACTTGTTTTTCTTTCTAACAACATAAGAAAGAGTAAACCCGTTAAAATATCTGTAATAACAGTAAAAGAAAAACCTAGGCTGGGTAGATGCCTGCTCTCATTCCTGATAGAGGAGATTTCTAGTTCTTATCCCTAATGGCTTCCTATGGCAACTTTAGCAAAGAGTACCAAGCTTCGGTTGCTTTAACTGAATTCTTTCTGATACTATTCTTTAATTTTCCATATTCCCAGGATTGCTCAATTATTGCAACTCTGAAAGCATTCAAAGGATAGGTCTAACTGTGGCTAAAGCAATCAAATACCATACTGGTCTCTAAATTATATTATGATTCTGCTGGCATTGCTACATTATGTTGTAACTTATCCTACAACCACAGCCACAATTCAAAAACAGGTTACCTCCCGATCACAGCCTTTAACATTATGCAGTAATGCACCATTTCAAATGGTTGGTCCAAGAGTAGGCATCATACTAAGAAGCAATCACAGGACTTCTTTGCCCAATACCTCATAAAGCTGCCCAGGAAAATAAGCATTATAGTGTATGGAGAGTTTCCTCCCCGTGTAACCATTATGGTAGTGACTCACCCAGGCTTAAAGGCATGTTATCAGGAACTATCTTCTTAATTTACTAAGATGCTTTAAGCATCTAATTTTATTAGCAGTGTTATAAAACAAAAGCAAGCATCTACATAGCCCAGTAGACAAAATACCTTGTTTTCTCCTTTTAGAGAATTCAGTTCAGGGAAATCAGCTCTCAATGGTGGGTAGAAACTGAGAAATGTGGGCAATATGTCTGGGGTTTACACCTGAGATCTAGCTCCTTACTGTCACTTTTATCTTAAAAACTGCCTCCGGGATGGGTCTGTGTCTTTCTCTGGCTAAAGAACAAGGCAAGAAAAGTCCTAGACCCTTTCTATGTAATTGACACGATGACTGGTGGGCTCCTGCAGGGCTCCAGACAGAAGTTGGTTATTAAGCAAGGGAAGGTCCTGTGGGAGCAATTGTTTCTGGCCTCTTTTCTTATCAAGCCCAGAACAATCTTTCATTGACTGTATTCATGCCACAAGAGCACAGTCAATACAAAATTCCACCAAGAGAAAAATCTCACACAGAAACAGCTGTGCTCAGTATGCAAGCAGTTTACATTGGCAAATTGCTGGAAGTGGAAAAACTTTTCCCTTCTCTTTTTGTGTTTATTCTCGATAGTTGTGGTGTGAATGCTGCCATTTGTAAATACGGGAAGCCTGGGTTTAAACAGATCTGACTAATATCTGCAAGTAGATGACTGAAGTAGTCAGTCCTACAACATCTTAGAAAACCAAATTAATTTTCATCGAAACACATGTGTAAGTCAAGCAAAATGTGTCCAAGTGACCTAGTTTCATCCTTGCACATAAGTCGAATTAGGACTATTATGCCTACATTGTGGTTGACCTGGGTGGGGAGGTACTGCATGTCATTCAAGAACATACAGAATTGAATGTGCTAATATTTTTACATATTAAAACTGGGGCTCAGGGTAGGGAATCAGGTTCTTGAAAAACAGAAAATACCCACCAGTTAGTTTTATTGGATTCAACACTTGTGTCATAGAAACCCCATGACTAAGTTAATTCTCTGAAAATAGCTGTGTTCTTTTCATTTACACCCATCGTATTCCATTGCTGGACACTATTCGGTTTATTAGTCAATGCTAGCAAACTTAAATGGAATGTACCTCAAATTTTACATGATAAAATCAGCTATGTGCCATGGTGCAGAAACCTGTCCTTGGCAGAAATACAAAAAAAAAAATTGTAGAGAGATTATTACAGATAGGCATTAAGAAAGATTGGGATTCCCCAAGAATCCAAATAAATATTCAGCAGGGACATATCCCTTGGGGACATAAGAGCCTTCTGCTTTCAACTTAATGAAGTAAGGCTTCCTTGTCTGTTACTGTGAATATGTTACCCAATTGATGCTGTGTGCTTGACTAAATAAAGGTAAAATCCCAGACCTGTGCCTTATGGTGTTGACAATGACTGCAGACTTACTCTAATGGAAATTGTAAACTGTGAAGGTTACCTCCTTCACATTCCTTGAAATATTTTTTCTTGTTAAAGTTTCTTTCAGCCAGAGGCCATATATTAAATTTCTACTATGTAGGTCAGTCTTTTTCTCTGTTTCTGTCTCTTTCTCTCCCTCTCTGTCCTTCCTGTCCGTCATGGTAACCTGCTAATACTAGATGCCCAATGGTTATTTAGCACCTTTCTCTCGGATGTCTGCATCTTGTTCGACGTCATTCTTGCACACATTGAAGAGGACAGACTGAGCCCGGCTGAACACCACTGGCCAATCTCCCTAGTAATCTGTACTCTTTGGATACAGTTGTTCAACCAGTTACTAATCTAACTAATTGTAACCTGTTGAACAACTGAACCCAAAGGGTGCAAAGTTGGAAACATTTCATTGAGAAGTCAGCTGAGGACAAAGGAAGCTCGGCCAATCCACTTCAGTGTGGAGAAGGGAAGACTGCTTCTCAAGCACAAACCATGCCACATGGTACCTCCGAATGATCGACTGTCCGTTGGTGATGCTGCGTAAGTCTGCATGTATCATCTGTTCTTCCAGTGAGGGTTATACATAGTGCAATCCACTAGCCATGAGTGTTTTTTAAAACTATCTGAAAATCACAAAAGTTATGAGACTAAAGGATTTGGGAAAATAAGACATATTCCTTTGATTGGTACTTGTGTCTCAAGGCTAATATGGGCAACTCCAAAGGTTTCCTGAAATGTAATAGGAAATGGTTCTTTGTGGTTTCAGGAGATAATGTAAGCAAGTTTATTTATTGCAGGAAGCAGTAAACTTTCATGTGATTTTTCCCTACTGCTTTTTAAACCAAAATATGTTTCTTCAAGGTGTGGCTCAATTAGCAGAATGTCTTCCCAGCATGCCTATATCCCTGAGCTTAATCCCAGGTACCACACAAACTAGGGATCCGTGTCTGTAACCCTAGAACTCAAAAAAAATAGAAGCAGGAGGTGCAAAATTTAGGGTCATCCTCAGCTACAGTTTGAAGTCAGTTTGGGATACCCAAGAACTAAAGAAAACAAAACAGAACACCCAAACACAAAACCTTTCTTGGTCTTAGGATGACACAATATTTGTAAAGCTTTATGCTAAAATGAGTGTGTGTTATTTAAGTATTTTCCTAGTAACTTCCCAGGGGACATTTCTACCCAGTAGCCTAGATAGATTAGATTAGATAGGATAGATTAGAGATCTGAATGATTCTAAATGGTATACAAGATGGTGACCCCTTTTGGCTACTAAGATGGCCACTTTTCACATGGGTGTCTGTATGATACACTTCAAGCGAAAATGGTTTTCATCGTCCTCAGCACTACCCCCCTCCTATAGAGATTATACAGTCTGTATAGATGAAGTTGCTATGGTTACACGAATGACTATCTTTTCCCTTCCCATATCCTCCACTAGAACAGCAGAAGCAGAGGTACTAGGTCAAGGAACAGCATAAGACCAGGATATTAATGATGGTCTATGATCCCAGAAAAAAAAAACACAGAAGCAGAGACCTGGTCGGGGGTCATTTGGTGCCATGCTAAGGATTTGGGATTTGTCATGAAACCAGGAAGAATTCCAAGCAGTCTTATGACAAATTTGGGTGCTAGATACTGAATGGATAATGAACGCACAAGAGGCAAGATGGATTCCCTTTGCTGAAAATACAGATAGGGCTAGGCAGAGGTCTACGCCTGTGGTTTAGGCAGAACGTGTGTTTTGAGCTAGGCTATGGTGTTTAGCTGAGGGAAGGATAGTGTACATGCCAAATGGGAGTATCCGCCGAGTATAGCTGGGGGAGGTGGGTGAGTCACTGATGAGAAGTCACTGGTGATTGCTAACTGTGGAGGTTGGTGCTGTGGGTGTTGAAGGTAGGAACGAAGTCCACTTCTGCAGAACTCGCTGGTAGGAAAGTCCAGGGGCCAAGTGAGCCAAACAAATGTGAAACTGCAAATAAACCTATCTGTTATCTATAAGCTTCTTTATCATGAAGAGTGTATTTTAAATATCAGCATGCCTATGCCATATACATGTGTTTTTACTCCTTTATTGTTTTGGTGTGTAACAAATGTAGTGAAGATATGACCATTTCTATGTAATTCCTACAAAGTGGCAATCTCACCTAACTTTGAATTGAGAACATGATGACTAAACTCTTTTTGCTAAACTTTGTTGGCATTATTTATAAAAAGGAATAGGAAAAATTGAAATTGTGTGAAGGTCCAAATCTGCAATGATTTATTGCCACAAAATGTCCTTAGCGTGCCAAGTGCTGGAGATTTGCATTAATGTATTTTACCTATTTGTAATTAATTCATTTGGCTCTCACCACAAGTCACGTGATCATTCACCCTGACTCTTACATGCTATGTTTTTCCTTCTGTAGCTTTCTTGGTATTTCCAATGTGGCCACGAGATAGAATTTAGTGGTGCTTAAGTAATAACTTTGTGTGTGATATGGCCATTTGTCACCAGGGACTCCGGCAAAGCATCTATTGGAAATTCAGTCCACTATCAGAGTCAGCATGTCCACACACGCAGAAGGTATCTGCAGGAGACTGTCAGATCAATACTCCATCGTGTCTATGTAGAAGCAGCTACTAAAATTCTCTTAGGAGGCAGACTGACGAAATTGGATGGAACTAGTAGATGGTAATTGAAACGAGACAGACCCCGAATCTTAATTGGTATCAATTTAGACTTGGAATGATTTTATGTAAAAACAGTGCATTGGGACCACGTTTGGAAAAAGGAGATATATGTTTTGCCCCGTTCCATTAGAAACATTGCAAAATCCTGGCTATAGGCCGGGTTCCACTGACTCATCCGCTAAATCTTCCTTCTCATCCTCCTCTTTTTGTTGAACTCAGGGTAGACACCACTGCCAGCAAAATTACCTCAGCTGGGAAGGGCTCCCACCCTTGAGCACACAAACTCACCTGTCGTTCGAAGCAGACGTCTGGGTCTGTACCCTGCAGTTCAAGTTTCAGCTCAGGCTACCTTTTCCTATTTTCCTCTTGTCTTTTAATTTCCCTTTTTGCTTCTTTTTCTTCTAGTTTCCTCTCTTTCCACTCTTACTTTCTTCTTCTTTCTCTTCCAGACACAGCCATCTTATATAGCCCAAGCTGGACTTGTAAACGCAAGATCCCTCTGTCTCAGTTCATGAGGGTTGGGATCACAGGCGAAGGCCACCAGGCCTGACTCCCACGCCGTCTTTCTAATTCCTGCTGATAAGAGAATGCATGTGCTTTTATTAAGGACCCGAGGTGCAGTAGCTTCTGTTTCTTTTGATGCTTCTGTACATACAACTAGAAGGTGGTGCTTGGAGAGTTAATCTTTTCCATTTTAGTTTTATGTTTTGGATCTATTAGCTATAACTTCCAGCTACGAAGCTAGAGTTTATTGTTATGTTGGATGTGTGAAGTGCTTGATCAACATACACTTCTGGATCCTATTACTCCCTTATCTCCTAGTTCTGTGTTCTAAGTTCTTTAATGTTGTTTTCAGCCTATGAAACACATATATACTCCAGGCTACAGTCTAGCTGGGAAATGGCAGAAATGAATGGGTTAAGCAATTCACGATCTCAGGCTGGAGAGATGGCTCAGAGGTTAAGAGCACTGTCTGCTTTTCCAGAGGTCCTGATTTCAAATCCCAGCAACCACATGATGGCTCACAACCATCAATAATGAGATCTTATAATGATCTATGAGATCTATAATGCCCTCTTCTGGTGTGTCTGAAGACAGCTACAATGCACTCTTATGTAATAAATAAATCTTTTTAAAAAGAAAGAGAGATAGAGAGAGAGAGAGAGAGAGAGAGAGAGAGAGAGAGAGAGAGAGAGAGAGAGAGAGAGAGAGAGAGAAATTCAGGATCTCAAACGGTCAAAGCCCTTGACATCACAAGCTTTTCTGTCCTGCTTGAGCTGAGGGACAATGTGTTAATGAAGATGTTCCAAGTTCACTGTGTATCAAGCAAGCTAATTGAGCACTTGAAGGGCTGTTAGACCCAAGCGCCAAGCGAAACCACTACTCTTAGAGAAATTAGGAAGCTATCAACATGTTTTCACAGTTTCCACAGATAAAGAAGTCAGACTCCTTAGCCTTTTATCTGTGCTCTGCAATGATCATCTGTGATAATGAAGATGCTTCTTGGAGAACAAAGCTTGATGATGGTGACGCTGGTCTGCAGAAGTAGGATGACCCAGTGCTTGGCTATGAGAACACCAGTATGTTTGTTGTGATTGAAGGGCATTTTCTTTGGGACTCTAAAGAAAATCCCATATGTGTTAATATATGTGTTTAGTATTAATAAATACTAAATCCAAAACATCTCTAGACGCCATATGTGGAGTGACACTCATTGTACATGTATTTGGTGTTTTCAGGTAATAGGCAAACCAGTTTGTGGATGGAGTGTGTCAGGATTTGAGAGTGAGTGCCCGTGTGTTCTGTCCCTTCCCTTGCTTGATCCTCCTTGTTCATAGTGTACTTAAGAGGATCAATGACATAGAGTATTCCACAATACAGTAAACCTATCATATCTGCCTTATATAAAACCCAGGGGCTCATATAATCACTGGGTGGCCTGCTTAAAGGTAGATAAGGGCATTTCCCTTCTGTCGAGTACATACTCAGGTAAGCCCAACCAACAGCCATTCACTCAATATTGGTAAAACCTAACAGATGTTTTCTGGTCTCCTTCCCACCTTAGCCTCATACCCAGCTGATCTAATACAGCCTCCTCAACAGAAAGTAATCACTCTAAGAAGTCTGTAGGAGCCCTGCCCACTGGAATAAAATGCTCTCTGCATTTCTTTTTCCCCTCCCTCCCTCCCTCCCTCCCTCCCTCCCTCCCTCCCTCTGTTTGTTCTTTCTTTCTTTCTTTCTTTCTTTCTTTCTTTCTTTCTTTCTTTCTTTCTAATGTTTTCAATATCTGACTCTTTTTCTGTTTAAGGGGATCTGACTTCTCACTAGTCTAAGGCTCCTCCAGAGTAGGGAGGCTGTAATTAATTTTTATGCTCACAGTTCTAAAACTGAGGTCTGCATTTTCAACGTTTGTGGTTGCATAGAATCTGTAAGTCCAGATAAGCAAGTTTGTTGTACTTGGATGAGCCTAAGGCTTGTTCCTCTTCATAGTTCACCTGGGTTTTTTGTTTTTCTTTTGTTTTGTTTTTAAAGTCTCACTTCTGACCCAGACCAGGCTGTTATGCCTCAGCTCTTTGTCTTTTTTTTTTTTTTTTTTTTTTGGTTCTTTTTTTCGGAGCTGGGGACCGAACCCAGGGCCTTGCGCTTCCTAAGCAATCGCTCTACCACTGAGCTAAATCCCCAACCCAGCTCTTTGTCTTTATGATCTTATCCCCCCCCCCAGTATATGATGCTAGTTCATCAGAATAGCAGCAGACTCTTAAGATCAGGAAGGTCACTTATAATAACCTTGCTTTCACTGTCAAGGGAGTAACTGTATTAATCATTTAGCAAGTAGAAGATCTTTGCTCGTTTTCTGATTTTAAAATGGGAAGTTCTCATGTGTTTATCTCATTCGATTGGACATGCATTCCGTCAATAGATATTCAAGGACGGTTGGGTAAGCCAGTGTTCTGAGCACTGTGGAAGAATTCAAAGATGCGTGGAGTACATCTATCCTTGTCGAATAACTTAGAAAGTAATAAAGAAATCAGACATGGCGAGGTTACCGAAAGCATGTGACTGAGGGATGAGGATCTTTAAACAGCTTCAGTACCAAGAGCCTCGGTACTTTTCTCTATTTCATCCTCAAACCTTCCATGGTTTCTCATCAAACGCATGCGCTAAGTGTAACATGCTATTGTGATTGTTAAGAGGCCCACCGTGGTCAATATTTACCAGTGGATCAAGATGCTCTCCATCGCCACCATTCCCTTCTCGGTTTCCCCTCCTTTCACTTCATTTACTCCACAGTGCATAGCCCTTATATAATATATTAATATAATATTAATGTATTGCTTATTGTTGGCCTCCCTCCACTAAAATATGAGCCCATGTGGGCCATGATGTATTACTCAGAGATGTATTCTTAGGACAAATGCCTGATAGTGATGGGCAATTGATGGACTACTGTTGGGTGAGCATATTAAAGGAAGTAGTTCTCAAGAGTCTGAACACGTGTCCAGGGTTGAAGCCTGTCTCAAGTGTCCATGGCTACAGCATCTCAGATAGTTCGCGTTATGCTTTTCCTGGCACATAACAACCTGCTCCCAGGTGTCTTTGGGAGGTTAAAAATGCATATTCCATAGAAAGTTCTACAACCGCAGTTAAAAACACATGGTGACACTTTTCCATCTGTAATGCTCCTGATTTCTAGATTAAAAAGGGACATCACTAAGGGCCTTAATACATGAGGGTTTCTAAACTAATGCTTCTACAGTTTGAGCTTACATGTGTTTGAAAGAATCAGGAAAATGTAAGCTGGAATGAAATTCACAGGAATAAGAACAAATGAACAGGATGCTCAGACATGTCCCCAAATAATGTCCCTTCCCCGGGGGATTTCTGCTCTTGGATTCTAGCAGCTGACCAATTTGGGAAGCAAATATATGCATATGTATACTTACATATGTAAATATGTAAATGTATGCACAGACAAGAGCGAAGAACTGACCGATGTCTGTGTGTAATCTATAGGTTAAGTAAAGAAAAAATTTAGTCATTTTTACAAACTGCATACTTTCCGAGAGCAATATGAAGTGACCACATTTGGTGACATAGCAATAAGAGATGATAAACCTGCAGTTGTGTTTGAGAACTCCCTGGGCCCTGGATGCTTGTACACACACACACACACACACACACACACACACACACACACACACACACATGTATGTATATATGAAGCATGGGTATGAGCTGACTGTTGAATTTTGAAGGAAATAATAATCCAGGAAGTTCAATACCTTGAGTATTTCCAGACAGGTGGTATAGAATTAAGTGTAAATCAGTAAGACTCGGTGGCCATAACTAAGAAGACTGACTAAGAAGTTGAGAGTAATGTGAATGGAGAGATGGTTCAGGGTGTGACTATGCAAGCTTGAGGACCTGAGCTCAGATCCTCAACACCCATTTGAAAACCAATTTACCACTAACGGGAGAATGGAAGGCAGAGACAGGCAGACCCTGGAGACATGTACTAGCCATCTGGACTAGCCAAAACGATGAGCGAGCTCCAGGTTCAGTGTGAGGTCTTGTCTCAAAATTTAAACTGGAGGAGCAATAGTGGAAGACATCTTAGCATCATCCTCGGGCACCCTTACTTGCCTGCATGGGTGTGTGCATACACGCACGAGGGTATACACCATGTGCTCACACAGAAGAAATGAATGTGGCTGCGAGCATCACTGTTGTCTCCAAGACACAGAGCTGGTCCCCTCTTAGAAGTTATGGACTAGATAGCTGACCACACTAAATTCATTTACATGGCCCAGGGTTAAAGCCCTTGCCTGACAGCCCGAGTTTAGATCTCTTGAGGAACAGTAGTGCAAGTTTCTGCAATCCTAGGCCTCCTACTGGGTGGAGTGGGTGGAGACAGATGACTTAAAAAACTCTTTACAATAATGGGGCATACACAGAAATAAATAGGAGAGGCCCTGCAGAGTACTTTTCATCATTTTGATGAGACTCCATGACCAAAGCAATTTGGCAGAAGAAAAGGTTTGTTTGGCTGCCTAGGGCGTTAGAGTCTGCAATAGTAGAGGCAGCAGGCAACAGGGCAATAGGCAGAACAGCAAGCTGAAAGCAGAGAAAAGAAAGTGCAGAAAGGGTGAGGGTGAGGGAGAGAGAGAGAGAGAGAGAGAGAGAGAGAGAGAGACAGAGACAGAGACAGAGACAGAGAGACAGAGAGAGAGACAGAGAGAGAGACAGAGAGAGAGACAGAGAGACAGAGACGGAGACAGAGACAGACAGAAAGAGAGAAAGAGCGCACTCAGGAGTGGTTCGAGGCCTTGAAACTTCAAAGTCAAAGTCAGCTCCCAGTTACATACTCCCTCTAGTAAGGCTCCATATACCTGCTAAACCTACCCAAGCAGCACCACCAATTGAGACATAAGTACTCAAACATTGGAGCCCCAGGGAAGACATTCTGGTTCAAAACACCACATCCCTTCTCCAGGTGAAAGGTAAAGACTGACATGTGAGTTGGCTTTTGACTTCCACATGTGTGCTGTAGCTTTCACAGAACATACATACATACCTACACACACACATATACACAACTCTCTCTCTCCCTCTCTCTCTCTCTCTCTCTCTCTCTCTCATACTACACAGTATAAAACGTAAAATAATACTTAGTAAAGGTCCTTTGAAAGCAGACTATGTCGTGTATCACTTGACTTAGTCAGTGAATAGGTTTTTTTTTAATCCTTTTATACATTTTCTTTTTAGGCAGATACTGTGTGCCACGCATTGGAGGGGCAGAGAGTTTACAACTTGTAAAGTTATTTGGCCTCCAGAGCTGAGTTCTACAGAGGTAGTTAACCAAGAACCTTCTAGACAGGGCACAGCCCTTCACACCTGTAATACTCGTGACTTGGGGGTCAAAGGCAGGAAGATTCCAAGTTGAGGTCAGTATGGGCAACTCATGAGAGATTTTGTTTCAAAATAAAAGCTGTGGTAGAACCCTTTCATGTGGACCTAAGAAGACAGACCTTCCCCAAGCTCCCTTGTTTAGCAAATCTTTCCTCTAGAGACAAAGGTTGTGGACCAAAATAAAGACTGCTAAAGCAGTACAGCTTTCAAAGACACATCCATGAGGCTCTTCCTCGCACATAGCCACTCCAGGGCATTAAAGGCAAGACAGTGCTAAGGGCTCTGGAGACACTGAAAAGATGGGAAGCACTCTGCGTCCTCCATTGTCCAGGCCACCAGTTACCTTTTGCTTGGCTCGCCTTCTCAGATGCCTGGCTCCTCTGTAGGTGCCTCCCGAGGGACTTCTCACCACTTGTCTATAACAGAGCCTCAGGGCTCAGCTCTACTCATCTACCTGACTTGGCTAGTCACTTCAACCTTGTACAGGATTTAGCATCCTTGGAAATAGAATTCTTTGTTCATTGTATAATGCTTTTTCTGCATCAGGGCAGTGAGTCTCTCTCTCCCTTTCCTCCCCTCCCCCCCTCCCCCTCCAGGCATCTGGCCCATCTACTCCAGGCTTGGAAATGTCTCTCTTCATTGTACATCAACCATAGCCCTTTCTGTGAATTGGGTTAGCCTACCACAGCGGTGAGTCCGAAGGCTGGTCCATGGGAGTCCCTGACCTTGGCCTTGGTGATTTAGCACAGCATAAAGATTGACACCCCTGCCCCCAAGTACTTCCAGACTTCTGGGCTTGGCCTTCATAGCCCCAATTTACTAAATTACCAATTTTCAATTTGCAGAAACACAAGTCGTATAGGGATGCAGAGTACACTTGGATACTGCTCCTCAGAGATCACTGCAGGGCACACATGGCATCTTCACATGCCTGTTATTATAGGTACTTGAGGGAAGAGAGAGAAAAGTGATAATTTGAGGCCAGCCTGAGCCATATAACCAAGTTCTAAGTAGCGTAGGCCACATACCAAAGCATTCCTCTCAAAATAAAGGAGATGGCATGCAGACAGACAGACCACACCTCCCCATCCTTGCTCTGCGGGTCCATTGCATCCTGCCACCCCACCTCCCCCACTTGTTTCCTCATGCCTTTGCACCTCAACCTCTTCAGGCTGCTTATCAAAATAAAACCTAATGTGTTGCTTATAACAAATTCAATGATGACAACTTTGTACATGAGTACTGCATCTACATCGCTCTTGCCTTTCCTACCTACCTCTCTAACTCCTCTTGTATGCCACCCCCAATTTATAATCTCTTCTTTAATTACTGTTGTTACGTATGTCTATGTAGGCGTACATGAATGTAGGTGCAGTATCCCTGTCATACATAGAATGTAATCTCATTTCAAACATCCTGTTCAGTCTTCTGGCTTTTTCAATCCTTCTGCATCCCTTTCTTCAAAGTCCCCTAAAGTCTTAGGTATAGGAAGCTGTGTTACAAATGTGTCAGTTGGGGCTGAAGAGTCCTCGGCCATTTTTTTTCCTCTTCATCTTGACTAGTTACGAATCTCTGTAATAGTCTTCATCTATTGCAAAAAGAAGTGTCTTTGATAAGGGACAAGAGCTAAACTTATATGTGTGTATAAAGATAACTATTTAAAATATAACTAGAAAGTACTCTTGTTTAAGAACATGGCTGTGGTGGCTTCCCCACTTGGGTTAAGACCTCTCAAATACCAGGTAGTTAGGTAGGTTACAGTACTAGGCATGCCTTCCCTCTGGTTCAGTGGTGCTTGGTCCACTGTTGACTGTTGTACTGTTCTGTCCCCCTTACTGGATTTGTTATCATTGTCATTCATAGCTTGAATATCATCTTCTAATACTATGGAAGTCAGTGTCAGGGAGGAGAGTTCTGATCAGTTCCAGCTTGTTCCTTAAAGTCCCATGTCTACCGGTGGTGACTTCAGCAATAGAGTTCTAAGTCTAGTTAGTGTTGGGAGTCTCTCAGTTTCCTCTGGCTAACAATTCAAAGGGACGTTTCCCACACCTAGCACTAAAGATTTTGTAAGACAGCCTATGACTCATTGGGAAGCCTTATCACCCCAAGTGGCATAACCTAGGTTAAATTGTTTTTACATGTATACACATACATTTATTAAATGTGTGTTTTAAGTAAACATAAGATAATGTTACCCTATGACTTTTTCAGTCATTCATGGTGTTTTTTTTTTAATCCCCCTCCCTGTCTTTCCATTTAGGTTACCCTTCCTCCCCACTCAAGTTTTTAACTGGCTAATATTAAATGTTTTGAATCATTGAGCCAGTTACCTTTCTAAAATGTTATTTTACTTTTAATTATGCCTATAAATAGGTGTCCGTGTGTGTGTATGGATACGTAAGAGTGCAGATGCCCACTGTAGAAAGCAGACAAAGACACTAGCTCCCATGGAGCTGTGACCTAGCAGATGTGGGCAGTTCTGAGCAGCAGAACTCTTGGGTCTTCTGCAAGAGCAGTATGTAATTTTAACCAGTGAGCAGCCACTCCATCCCGAGTCAACAGTGAATCCATAAAAGAATTCTTCTTCATCTGCTTCATTAGACTTTCTAAAAACTCACAATTTCCACCTCAGATGGGTTCAGTTTGATCTGGAAGCAAATAAATGGTTTAATTTCCTCTCTGCCCTCCTTTTTTCCATTGGTTTAATTTTTGTAATCAAACTCAATATCTAACCCAAATATATAAATGGCATGAAAGACGTTGCTGCTCTAAGGAGTTTTCATAGAAAATGTATGAAAATTAGCATTGTTTTGGAACAACCTGGGCACCTGAGTGGTAGCACACTGCATTGTGGCTCATTTTACTCGGGTCAGTCACATGGTGCAAAGACTCCATGGGAGGCACTTTATTCTTGGCCTTTTTTAAAATTAAGTACTTAGATGTGTTATGAATATTAAAAAGGAGCTAATTGCATGACCTGAGGCCCATTAATTTACTGGCCCTGCAGTTTATAATATTTCTTGTAATACCCTGTCTCCTCAGCCACTATATTCTTGTAAGAATATTGAAAACAGACTCTGAAAACTCCTAAGATACTGAAATCAGTCAGCAAGGAAAAGCAGTAGACATGCGCAAAGGCAATGGTATGCATGCACACACACACATGATGTAAATATAAATGGACACTTTTAACTTTTAAAATGAAAACAAACCCACAAAAGCAGACCTACTCTATGGTGCTTCTTGAACGGTTGTAGGATTTTCACTTCATCCACATGGGGTTTGAGGGTTTAGCAAATTCGTTCTTTATAGTGACCTGGCTGTTTATTCTAGACCCTGGCTTTCACCCTCCTCTCTCCAGAACCTTCAGTTCTCACCTCTGGGTAAACAAAATGATGAAGAGATACCAGTCGGTCACTTGCAAGGAAGACGAAATGCCTCTGTGTTATCGTGATTTACTGTGCCTTTAATACCCAGTTGGGACATAACCAGTGAATTGTTGTCCATAATCTTATCATCTCTTATTTTATTTATCCAACCGATATTATTGAGTAGTCGCTCTCTCCAGACATTGTTTATTTACCTCTGTTCTAAAATTGTGAGCACTTCTTTTTTATTTAATTTTTTTATTGAATAGAAAATGTGCAAAGGCAACATGCTTCTGTTATGTTGCCTTTCGTGGCCTTTGGGTTTTGGCAGACTGGCATCGAGATTGTGAGATTATACTGTAGAATCAGAAGGCTCATGGAAAACAACCCCAGCTCTGGCCTTATACAGGCTAATGCATGTCGTTGTGTTATGCTTCATTGTTCAATGGGGACAATAATGCTATCTCACTTACAGCAGAGAAATGGAGAAATACACGAATAATGCATTGCACTGGGCTTGGCAGGCAAGGAAGCATTCAATGGACGTTACTTGCTATTGTTACTAAGCCCCAGCGCTAGTCTAGTGGAGTTTAATAATCTTTTAGAAAATAACTTATACTGCAAATACCTATTAAATTTACTCAGAGTAAACTTGGAGAAGGAGAGAGACACCACCATCTGGCCTGTATGTCAAAAACAAGAGCCCAGAAATTGGCTCTGGTGATGGTGAGTGGACCGTATGTTCGGAATGCCTTCTAGAATGTTTGTCACTCTGCCTGAACTGGGATGGGTGTCACTAACATCATCTTTCTTTCTCTTTTAGGTAAGTACATCCTCAGTTTTGAAGGTCTTGGCTGATGGGTAAGTCTCGTGGCTGGAGCTTTACTCGTTGATTGACACGCTTGGAGAATTGACGCAGATGCTGGACTTGCCCCCAGAGGAGCTAGCCTTACATGGATTGGTAGCATTCTCACATGCTTTCCAGCTCTGTTTCAAACAGGAAGGGGAAAAATACACAGACCTTTTAAAATTGGCTAAAATGTGGCACCTAAATAATTGAAGGCAGGGTTTTTCACACTGCCTGTGAAAGGCAGAGCTTCTGAATGTTTACAAAGCAGTTTTCTCTTTGCAGCCATACATCGTAGAACTTTATCTCAACTAACTATTTTCTCTGTGTTTAAAGAACAGATGCTCTGCAGTTGTATTATTTTAATGAATCATAATTTTGTAACAAATAGGAAAAGTGGCGGGTGACGCTGTGAGACTCCTTGTGTAAGATACTGTGGAGGAAATCCCTCTTATAAGCAGAAGTTGGCATAGTGAATAGCTCCGTAGGTGGCTGAGACTATCACCATAGAAGACTAAACAAGAAGAAATGACCTTAAATCACAAGAGACTTAGTGTAGATCTCTCAGACACATAGGATGATTAAGCTATGAAGCAATTAGGAAAAGGAAGTTATGAAATATCTGTCACTGGTGAACTTTAAAACTACCCATGCTGTTAAGAAATTAAGATTTATCCTGTATTTTGGGAAAGCATTGAACCAGCTGCCTTGCTGGTTCATCATTGACGATGAAGTCTTCTTTGCTTTTTCAGTTTAAAATCCCATTGATTACTTCATACAGAGTTTAATACTCCATGCAATAGTCTGAGCCTTCTAGGGATAAGATGTTAAAAAGGAACTAGATATATAAAGACGTTAGATAATTTCCTTGTAGGAGAGGAAAAAAGAAAAGTGAGAAGAGTCAGGAGCCGGGTAGCTGTGAGTGAAACACCATGATAGAGGTTTGACCTAAGGAGAGAGCACTGAATGAAAGCATCCTAGATCCTGTTAGGAAAACCCTTGGGAATCCACAAACCCAACCTGGTCACCAGTGGAGGTCCGTACTTTCCAATAGGTAGCCAAGATCCTGGCTGGGCTCAGTCATTAGAGATGGGTGACTGTAGAAGTCTAGCCTAAGTTGAAATGTTGCTGTAGACCTCAGAGACAGTGGCTAGGCCCCAAGGTCAGTAGTGGTCTCGAGGTTTGAGGTCTGCCATGTTTGTGCAGCCTCCAGTGCAAAGGTCCCATGTCTCAGCTCTTTCTGTTTTTTGTTCTGTTTCAATGCCTCCTCCCATCATCAATTTTCACCCAAATTCTACTTATTCTTCATGCTGAGTTATGATCCCCTTCATGAGCTTATTCTGGGTAATACAGTAGCTAGAATCATATTTTTTTTCTAGAATCATATATTTCCTTGTATTTCCCTATGATATCTGCTGATGTCTGTTGTTATTCACTTGGTAAAAAAAATAAAAGGAAGAAAGGAAGCAAGCTTCTGAAAGTT
Organism: Rattus norvegicus; assembly: GCF_021556685.1. NCBI lineage: Eukaryota > Metazoa > Chordata > Mammalia > Rodentia > Muridae > Rattus > Rattus norvegicus. Next base: position 42,657,718 of record NC_141535.1, read on the forward strand.
GTGCTTGTATTCCATTTCTTGGAGTGTGAATGGGGGGGTCACTTAGTTAAAAAAATAAAGAGTGGCCATGGGGTGATACTTGAGACACTGCTATAAACTTACTTACCCGAGACCCAGCATGACAATATCATGTAGAAGTTTGTGTACAGATATGGGGAGGCAGAAGGAAATGTATCGTTTTGTAGGAAGTGGGAGGGAGACTCTGGGAAGATTTGACTCTAAGTTTGCCTCAATGGCTAACTGCTTCAGAGTTGATGTTCTTGTGGACTACCTGTCTAAGGAAATGGCAGTATGAAGGAGCCTAGGAAAGACACGTGGACTCCACAGCCTTGTATTTCTTAAATATTTAGGGAATTTAAGTGAGTCAGCAAAATCATCCCAAAGCCAAATGGCATGGGGTGTCGGGTCTTTGTGAGTAGTTTGGAGTTTTTGTTGGGAAATTTAATCCAACTCAACATATCTCAATATCGTTTGGAATGGCTGAATCACAGTAGGACTGATGTATACAATTCTCTTATTCTCTCCAAACAGAAATGATTTTGGCAATATAAAGTAACGATTGCTGGCATTTAGATGTACTGTGTACCTACGAACTACTAATTAAATGGAATGAAATCATGCTTTGATTAGCTAAAGTAAAAGCATTCCATAGGAGGCTCAATTGTAATGGCCAGAGCTTACTGATTTGATCTCAGGGGTAAAGTTTCTCACCGGTCCATTTTCTGGTCAGCATATATTTACTGTTTATGCTGTGGATTATGAAGATATGACTGGAAACTCTGGCTTGTTCTTTCCTAAGGTATCTATTTCTGTCTAGGAACATAAGACACCAGGGTCTAGTGGGGATACCTTGTAACTTTGGGGAGTCCAACTGTAGAATATTATGTAAGTCCCCAGGACAGTATGGATCTTGTAAAATTGTTCGAGATGTCTATAGCTTCTTGTGCTTTATTTGCATAGCCTTTTGGTCATTCTCGAGTTGAACCTGGGACTCAACTCATGCTAAATGCCTTCTACCATTAAGCTACATCCCCGGACACATACCATTTGTATTTTCAGGAAAGCAGCATGAACAAGAAGCTAATTATATCTTTCTTTACGAAATTATCATTGTCAAAATCTTTTTGTAAGCAAAAGTTGCCGGCAACAGGAAAGCAAGCGCAATCGAGTTGAACCTTTTATTCTGACAAGGTCAGAAAAGGCAATAGTCACTCAAAAATTAGCTTATTTTGCTTGCATGTCATCAGTATATTTACACATAAGCACATGTTCATGGAGAAACTACCAATACTTTAAGCAATACCTTGTCTGTAGTCTCTGAGTGAGTTCACAGATATTTGCTTGCTATATTTTTGTTCATTATTTTGTATAGTAGGTGCATAGTCTAAGTTAGTTCAGGTATCATTTTTGGTAGGTCATTTCTTGACTGCTTTATTAGTTCTTCAAATTTAGAATTCTTTTCTTTTTCTCTGCTTCAATCTTTGTTAAGGACCCCCGATTCCTGTTGACAATCTGGTAAACGGTATTTTGTAGTCAATATTGGTTGGTGTAGGTGTCCTTAAAGCTCCTGAGAGGTTTTTGTCTTTTAGTCTTATTATTTTCTTTACTAAGAAATTGGCTTCTCATTTTTTGCCAATATAGCATAAAAGTTTTAATCCTAAAGTTTGACAGTAGTCTCACAATGGCTACCCTTACGCCTTTGTAAGGGTGAGGAGAGGGAATAAAAAAGGAGGTATTAGCCCTTCACATACATGTTCAATGGTTACTTTGTCTTGAACCTCTGGCTGTCTTCAACAGTCATTTTAGTCTTGTCCCCCATCTCCACCTCTACTCCTTCTGTGTGCTTGTGTTGCTCAGCATTTGAAATTTTAAATTAACATTTACATGTTTGTTTTTTTACCAAGTTCTGATTGAAGCAATATGGGCTTGGTGTTCTCTGTTTCTGTATTTAAAACATGAGTTAACAATTCTCTTCTTACAATGATAAGAAAGAAATTCTAGCACCCACTGGAGATTTTATTCTTGCCTTCTTAGTGTAGACAGCTGTAGACTAACTCAAAATATCATCCCAGTTGGGTTTAGACCAAGATTCAAGATTGTTGGGAAACAAAGGAGCATGAACACTGATACATCAGTATTTTCAAGCAAGTGTTCACCTCAGAACACATTTCAGACACTCGCTTAGGTTTCTGCCTTTGGGTGTACAGTTATTTAGACTTATCTCAAGCCTAACAGTGTGGGTGAACAAATGGTCAGTTAAATCAGTCGTTAATCACTTACTGTTATATTTATCTTTGTGATGCTTGCTTCAGAAAAGAATCTAAGCTATCCCAATCTGTGGGAAGCAGGGACCATACAGAGTTCTTAGAAACATAAATATAAATCATGGTTTGTATTTTCAGTTAAATTTTAGTTCTGTTTTTCTTAAGTGTATAGCGAAAAAAAAGGGAAATAATATTTTCCATTTCAAGACTACTCAGACTGATTGCTAAGACTTTCTATTAGGTTGTCTGTGCAGAGTAAGACAGGGCTGTGTTTAATAGAATTTTCTATGAGCTAAAGTGCAGATTGGTCATCATGGATAAATGTGAATGATGCCATATTTAACACTTATACAGGGCAAACTTTGAGACCATCACTGCATAAAAACTTTGCATGGAAATTTACTTGATTGAAGTCTGCTGCCTTGATGATGTTGGGCAAGAGTTTAGTGTACACAGTAGAATGGCTTCTCAGCCTTGCCTTGGGACTGGGTATCCCACATAACATTTTGACTTATCAGCGTGGGCTTCATTATGGAAATTAGGTAGCTCTCACTTTGACATTTAATTCCTTCTGTGAATTGCCTATAAGCTGATGTTTCTATTAAAGGACTCTGCACGGGGCATAATTTAGGATAATATTAACAAAATCACTAATAAATGAGTTTGGGGGCAAGGTGGCAGTGTATCTATTTTGGAGTGCATGGAGTAGAATCTTTTAGTTTTAATGTTATTGAAAGCAACTAAAGAAAACTAGGAAGGTGTTTTCCTTTACAGTTTCTTCATCAAGATAACTGGCTGTATTTCAGATAATCAGCTACAGTTAGAACAGAAAACCATACTTCAGTTAAGTTACTGGTACTGTATAAGTAGTCATTCAAGTCAACAAAACTTTTCCAAGCTTAGCAAATTTGGAACTGAAGTACAGTGCCCCCTTTATTTACAGATAGTAACTGAGTCATCACAAGAAAGCCTGACACTGCTCATACAATACATACTGTGGGGTAAAAGTGAATAGTGAATTATATTATTGCTGCTTTTGCCATATCGGGGAAGAGAAAAAAAGGGAATGAGCTTCTAACCAAGTCTTTTATGCAATTAATTTGAAATTTACTGAGAGCTGGAAATATCATAAGGATGGAAAAATAGTCAGTGTGAGAGGTGTAAATAGCAGAAGTCAAAGTCCGCCTGCAGTTGATGTTAGCAACTCCCTAAGAAATCCACCTCAGTTGTAACAGCTTCCCTCCTTGACCTTTGTCATCAGATGATGAAATCAGACAAAGATGCTTTGTTAAGATGCTTACTGTTGGTAGCCAACAAATATTGAGGTCAGAGTGATGTATACACTAAATGATTGTCTACGGAGAACATGGTTGACCTCCACACATTTCTTTTTTTTTTTTTTTAATAAAGAAGTTTTACTATTTATTGGATTCAACAAAAACTGTTTCTTATTCCAAACAAAATATTCTTTTTGTAAATAGTCTTTTTGTAAAAACATAGGAAATACTCCATTTGGATATTCATCATTGTTTTCTTACTTTTAAGTTGCTGTTGTTTTTTTTATTTTTTTAAATATTTTTTTCTTTATTAACTGAGTGTTTCTTATTTACATTTCGATTGTTATTCCCTTTCCAAGTTTCCGGGCCAACATCCCCCCCAGCCCCTCCCCCTCCCCATCCTCCCCCCAACAATCACGTTCACTGGGGGTTCAGTCTTAGCAGGACCAAGGGCTTCCCCTTCCACTGGTGCTCTTACTAGGCTATTCATTGCTACCTATGAGGTTCGAGCCCAGGGTCAGTCCATGTATAGTCTTTGGGTAGTGGCTTAGTTCCTGGAAGCTCTAGCTGCTTGGCATTGTTGTACATATGGGGTCTCAAGCCCCTTCAAGCTCTTCCAGTCCTTTCTCTGATTCCTTCAACGGGGGTCCCGTTCTCAGTTCAGTGGTTTGCTGCCGGCATTTGCCTATGTATTTGCTATATTCTGAGTGTGTCTCTCAGGAGAGATCTACATCCGGTTCCTGTCAGCCTGCACTTCTTTGCTTCATCCATCTTATCTAATTGGGTGGCTGTATATGTATGGGCCACATGTGGGGCCACTTATCAATGAGTGCATACCATGTGTGTTTTTCTGTGATTGGGTTACCTCACTCAGGATGATATTTTCCAGTTCCCTCCATTTGCCTATGAATTTCATAAAGTCATTGTTTTTGATAGCTGAGTAATATTCCATTGTGTAGATGTACCACATTTTCTGTATCCATTCCTCTGTTGAAGGGCATCTGAGTTCTTTCCAGCTTCTGGTTATTATAAATAAGGCTGCTATCAACATAGTGGAGCGCGTGTCTTTGTTATATGTTGGGGCATCTTTTGGGTATATGCCCAAGAGAGGTACAGATGGGTCCTCAGGTAGTTCAATGTCCAATTTTCTGAGGAACCTCCAGACTGACTTCCAGAATGGTTGTACCAGTTTGCAACCCCACCAACAATGGAGGAGTGTTCCTCTTTCTCCACATCCTCGCCAGCATTTGCTGTCCCCTGAGTTTTTGATCTTAGCCATTCTCACTGGTGTGAGGTGAAATCTCAGGGTTGTTTTGATTTGCATTTCCCTTATGACTAAAGATGTTGAACATTTCTTTAGGTGTTTCTCAGCCATTTGGCATTACTCAGCTGTGAATTCTTTGTTTAGCTCTGAACCCCATTTTTAATAGGGTTATTTGTCTCCCTGCAGTCTAACTTCTTGAGTTCTTTGTATATTTTGGACATAAGCCCTCTATCTGTTGTAGGATTGGTAAAGATCTTTTCCCAATCTGTTGGTTGTCATTTTGTCCTAACCATAGTGTCCTTTGCCTTACAGAAACTTGTAGTTTTATGAGATCCCATTTGTTGATTCTTGATCTTAGAGCATAAGCCATTGGTGTTTTGTTCAGGAAATTTTCTCCAGTGCCCATGTGTTCGAGTTGCTTCCTCACTTTCTCTTCTATTAGTTTGAGTGTATCTGGTTTGATGTGGAGGTCCTTGTTCCACTTTGACTTAAGTTTTGTACAGGGTGATAAGCATGGATCGATCTACATTCTTCTACATGCTGACCTCCAGTTGAACCAGCATTTCTTAAAGGTAAGAAATGACTACTTTTGATGCTCCTGGTATCTGTTGAATAAATTCTTGGAGTACTGGCTTATTTTAGTGCTGTGGTGATTTAAGTGGGCGTCTCAGTTTTAAATAACCATGACGACAAGATGCTTATTTACTTAGTATTGCTGATCACTCAATCACTGACCGAGCGCTCACTTATTAAGCACTCTCATACTGAGCACTCATTGTCAGGGCATTCGCTCGCTGAGTACTCCCTGAGCACCCATTACCACGCACTCACTCACTGAACACTCACTCACCGAGCACTCAGTCACTGAACACTTATAATGTGTTTAATACGAAGGGATCAACAGGACAAAAGAAAAAGGCCAATCAGATTTTCCCCAAAGCTAAATGGAGGGGATAACTGTAAAAATGGACGAATAAACACGTGGGTGTGTCAGCGTGTGAGCAATGATGTCAGGGAACACAGGGGCCTTAAGAGATCGTGAATGAGGCATACCTGCATGGGGTCTCGCTGGGAAAAGGTTGGATTTTCCTTTGAGAGTAAGTCAGACATTGTACTCATTTCTAACTATTGTACTAAGCACACTTACAATGAAGTTGGTAAATATGTTACCTTTGTAAAATTTCGATCAACAAGAATCACGGCATTCCTACCACTCTAGGTTTCAGTTCTGTCTATAACATATGACAAAGCTCCTTGGAGGCTGGGGATTGAGAGGCTGGGAGTAGAGTTGGGCTTAGCGGATGGTTTGCTGAGAATGACCAGAGCTCTGTTTTGTTCCACAGTACTTAGTAATCACGGCAGCTTTATAGTCTGTAATTCCAGGAAATCTGCATCTCCCGCTAGTGTCTCCGAAAGTTGCCCTCGGTGTGTCTTGTCTCCCTGTGCTTCTCTTCCTCTTTCTCAGATGGCTCTGGTTGATTGCTCTCTCTCTCTCTCTCTCTCTCTCTCTCTCTCTCTCTCTCTCTCTCTCTCTCTCGGTGTAAGTCAATAAGATGATCGATCCAAGGCAAACGTGAAGCTTCCGTTTAGAAAGGCTCGATAAACACTAGGTAGTGTATTATTTAAGAGGCTCAAGACAGGAGACATCACTAGAATACTGATGAGGTACAAGTTAAATCACTGGCGTGAAGCTGTAATCTAATGAATTTTTGTGTGTTAGTCCAGGATTTGCCTCGGACTGATAATGCCTGTATTTTAACTGTAGCTTTTTAAAATACAGATAGCTGGGATCACTGTTCTAATAATGTTCTTAATGCACGGTTTGTTTTGTTTTGGTTTTTGGTTTTGTTTTTTGGGTTTTTTAGTTCACAGGTTGGTGTATTTAATTTCCCTTTCCAGCTTTAAAATCACTTATATTTCCATTCTTATTACATTCTCAATAAAATACATGCTTCAGTATATACAGTTAATATAAGTTAAAGTTAATTCCTTTAAACTAATTTCTCCTACAATAGAACAGTGTGAGGCTTTATTTTTTTTAAAAAAAAGTCCCTTAGTGTTATATGAAATTACAAAAGTCAGCTAGCAAACTATCTGAGGGTTCATTAGTTTATTATTAGTTTAATATAATATTTTGTTTTTTATCTATATAATAAAATGTGACTAGATTATCCTAAAATCTGTGCCAGAAAAAGCATTTACTTTATGTCTGTTGGCCAAAGGAAAGTTTAAATAAATAAATGTTTACTGGCCTTTGAAATACATGTGAAATATCTAATATATATATATATATATATATATATATATGTATATATATGTATGTATATAAAACAAAGCCCGGAGCTAATGCTAAGTAAGGTTTATTTCTAAGGAGACTCTTCAGGTACACCAGCATATTGATTTGCTATCACAACTTGTAACTAAAATTGTTTACAATTGATTATATTTGTCTCATTTGGTAAATGTAGTTTGGACTCTCCACATGCAACTCATGTCTTTGCCAAAAACTAGACGTCTCGCTCAATATTAAACCTATAAGGCCCTCATTCGCCTCTGAATTTGAAGTGGTAGATTACAGTCGGAGCTCTTAAAACAACTTGTCACAAGAAATTTCAAAGTCACCTTGCAAAGCCTCACCCCCTTTCAAGAAAACTCTCAGCCACCAATGCTTCCCGCTGAAACCCATCACTGAGCAAAGGGCTAATACCAAGTGATGGCGGGGTGCTCGACCCTAAGTGAGATGGCTGTGTCACTGCTGATGAGGCTCAGGGGCATCACAGAGGGGCAGCGGCAGGATGGAGAATCGCGAAGCTGCTGCAGATTGTTGGAGGAGGGTGTTATCTTGTGCACGGGTGTTGCTACAGATCATTCGCTCTTGTTCCCCCTGTGCTCAGGTCAGAGGTCCTATGGATAGCTAACTCTACCTGTTGGATTCCAGCCCCTGTGTACACAAAGGACTGTGATTCCAGGCATAGAAGTTGTGTGGCTGAGACAGATGTGCTACTGCCTTGAGAACTTTCCTTCTGTCTTCACATCAGGGTGGCCTTTGTACTTGAAGAGCTGTTACCTTATGGGACACTTACTGCAGTGTAGATAAATTTTTTTTACATGAATTAAAGTTAAGCAATAACAGAAAAGAGTTCAAGTATGACTGAGAAATACACAACAGTTGAAGACGTGGTGTTCAAAGCTTCGCTAAATTACACTATGCATGTAACCCAGTGCCTACAGCAGCAAAATCAGCCATTCCAAATATGTTGCCGGATAGAATTGTTAGAGACCTGACACAAGCCATTGAAAATACTGAGAAGCAAGAATTCCTCCATCCTGCCCTTTTAGGTTCAATTACGCAAATGGTGCTTTGTAATTCCAGACTCTTGTGGGGATACATGGTGGGAGGCAGCTGGATGGGGCAGGGAGGGAGCCTGCAGAAAGGACGCCCTAGGTTCTGAGGAGGTAGGAGGCAGCGACTTGCTTATGGAACACAGGGCATGCCTCTCGTAGAGATCGCATGCAAGGGGAACCTAGAAAGCCATCGATTTAGAAAAGGATAAAGTCAAGTGTGTTGATTGTTTAAGGAGGGGCTGTGTCGGTGCCATGGTAGTGTTTCTGTGCGGCTGGCTGAACAGGGATATGGGGGATGAAAAGACGCACCAGAAATAATACTTGTTCTTGTGGAAATTTAGTTCTACAATCAATACAGAAATAAAATCAGCTACTTTTGCCTGACAATGAGAAATACATTTGGTTCTGTTTGGAGAAATGCTTTATTTTTTTTAAGTGTTATGCTTCATTAAATGATTCGTCTGTGTATTTTAGGTGTTCAGGAATCTAGGCGCCATTCTAGCAGGGTATCCAGTCAATAAATTAAGACACTTCAAAGTAACATGTTTTACAGAACAGTGTTTAGAATTGTGTTTCAAAAGATACATTAGCATCCAGAGAACAGAGGAACACAATTCACTGGAACTATCTGATACAGGCATTTCTTTATGGAGACTGCAGGATTAACCCAGAGGTAGTTTGAAGCGGAGAGGAGAGTCAGACAGTCACGTGATTGGTGTAACCTATGTATTTTCAGTAGAGGCTATTCGGAATGATCTCCTTAACAAATGGCTAAGGCAGTGTTCCTAACCGGGGAAATTTTATTGTATTTCTCTTTCAGATCTATATAATCCTAGTTCTGGGTGTAACCAAGAGCATGACTGGGGAAGGGGACGGATAGCGCGGATGTGATTCGCTTTTTGATCACTAGATGGCGCCATACCTCCCCTTGCGCTCTGACTAGCTCCCGTAGCAGCCAGTATAGCAATAAGGCAATTGTCCTTGGCCTGTGCTTTCTGACTTATTTAAATCATCGGGGTAGTAATTAGCATAGTTTCACAGTTTTAAAGGAGATGGCATTTCTGTTTGTATCTGGGATATATGTATCTGGCAGTAATTCACTTTCTTCAAACTTCCTCAAAAAGAAGAAAGCAGCCCATACCTGTGGAGAGAGCAGAGTCCTAGTCAGCCAGTTGTGTCCCAAGAAAATTAAAATGGGGGTAAAATGGGAGAATTAGGACAAATACCTTACAAAAGATAAAATGCAAAGAATAAACTTTATTCTGCCTGGACATCATGGTTCAGCAAACACTTGGGGCTCATATTGTCTCATCTTCAGGTCCCTATAAAAACAGTGGTAATTATCCTAAAACCAGGGATACATAAAGAGTATTTGTTTCAGCTTCAAACTTTCATGCCTGCTAAATGAGTACACTTCTTTATAGGAAGTGCTGTTCATCGTCAATTCTTACGATCTAAGTGCCCTTGTCTTGTAGATGGAAAGATATGGATGGAACTATTTCGCTTTATTGAGACATTGAAGCACACGAAAAACAATACATTTATGACATATTTTATGATATGACTAAAGCTACTTGCCAATAAGTGTGTCGGTTCCGTTGTCATAGTTTGGAAATTCAATGCATCACACATTTAGAATGTTAAGCACGCTTCCTTGTCTCTTCTAGAATCTGAAAAAAAAAATGGCCATTTTAAGAACGTAGAGTTGGAAGGGATTTTGAACACGATATGCATTGTGGTATGTCAACAAAAAACTAATTTGTGATGTCCATTGGACTTTTTTCTTTTTATAACTTTCTGTAAACAATTTCCTTCTAGATTTTGGAAGCAAAACTTCAGAATTAATAAAAATTAAGAGAGATCATGCAAAAAGAATTATAGATGACAGTATTTCTCAGGATGGTGAATTGAAGTTCACGATGGTATTCTAACAATATATGAATACACTCAATCATAGTGGAATCAAGAGTTGAGAAATTTGAAGGGAGTAATATCAGGTTATTATCAGATTCATGAACAGGAATTTTCTTTCTTGGTTCATTGACTCCACTGTGTCCTTGTGTTGTAGGTGGTGTAAACTATCTTCTATTAACTATCTTTTTTTTTCACTCCTTCTCTTAAGAGTGTCCCTGGGGAGTCATTAGGTAAATGTTTCCTAAGTCTTCCATAATAATTATCTCTGGGCCCTAATGTTTTCTGGTTTTGGCCCGTCTTCATTGTCCAATTCGAGGAAGGAGTTCAGAATGACTTCCAGTTGTAAAATGAAATACAAATCTAATTTACCACTAATTCTCTGTTTGTGTGGTCTTGGCAAACTTTCCTTGCCTGGCAGGGTATTCAGTTGCAAAACGAAATGAGCGTCTGCCTCAACTGCAGGTCCAGCCTTGCCTTTCAGTCTTGAGTTTTACCAGAATTCAGGGACAGTCCACGGATACGTCAAATGTCTCCAAGACTATGCTATACAGACGCTGAGAACACAGGCCTTCTTAAGATTTCAAGTTCAGGAATCATACAACTAAATTATTTTAGAACCGGAGGCTTTAGTCATTAAGAAAGTTGACTCTTTCTGCATGTGTATCTATGTGCATAAACACTTGTGTGTATGAATATGTATTATCCTTGCCATGGCTTACACAGAAAGGGCAAAAGATGGTCTCAGGCATTGGTCTTCACCTTCTCTCTCGTTTGAGAGGGTGTCAAACAGACGTATAGCCTACAAGCTTCTGCAGGTTTCTTTGTCTCTACTTTTCTTCTCTGTGTAAGAACACTGGGACTGCAGACTCTTTTATGATGGTGTCTGGTTTTATGTGAGGTCTGGAGACTCAAAAGCAGATCCTCCTTCTTGTACATCAAGCACCACGGGCCCAGACCCTCGTTTAGAAAGGTCAAAGGAGAAGGGATTCCAACATCTCTTAGTGCATGATGAATTTGTTTACAGCATTAATGGCATGCGATTATTTTTTTTTCTTCTATAGAAAGTTAAAGAAGTTAAAAAATTAACAGGCATCTTTAAAAATTGGGAGCATATTTAAATATAGTAGGTTTTTTTCTGTTAACTTCTCCATCTGAATTTGTGTTTCTATTACTTGTTTACTTCCAGACAATCAGAAATCTGACTACTTAAAACAAAAGTTCTCTTTTCTGGGCTGAAGTGAAGGATCAATGATTAAGAATGTTCATTGACCTATCAGAGGACCAGCGTTCAGATCCCAGCACCCATAGCTTATAAATATCTATAATTCTAGCTCAAGGGGTCTGATACCCCCTTCTGGCCTTTGTGGGAAACCCCACGTGTGCATGTGTGCCATGTGCACACATACACACACACACACACACACACACACACACACACACACACACACACACGTACTCACACAGATGAAAAATAAAATAAATCTTCAGAGTTCTTTTTTCTTAACGAAAAACATTAGTCTTTTTTCGTGACCTGCTTGCCTGGGTTATAATTTGAGTCTTTGAGGATTTTTTTTTTTTGTGATCTTTGGCTTTAGAGAAGTCAGGCTACATTTAGATCAACCATATGAGAATTTAGCCTACACCTCTGAATTACTCCCTTAACTGCTAATTGAAGTATTTGGGTTAAAACGGGGAAGAAATGCTGGTCATATTACCCGGACCACACCTGCTACACCTCATAGCCAGGCTCATCTCTTGTGCTTCTTTATATAAACTTTACAATGATCATATGTGCTGAAAATGGGTATATGCTGAGTATATGAACCAAAAAAATTTATTAGAGAGATAATTAAAGGAACAATCTTCATCATTAGACTCATTAGGAAAATACTGACATTATACTTGATGGAGCAGTTTTTCTCCTGCCTTTATTAGATTTCTCCCAAAGAATAATAGAATTCTGTAATCATAAATTCAAGACAAGACTAAAAAAAACAATAGCTTAGGGTTCTGCCTTTTATTTCTAAAAAACAGAATAAAGATAAAAGCTGATGATTGCACTGCCTTTCAAAAGTAGACCTAATAACTTATCAGTCAGTACTAATGTAAATACTGATTTCGACTTACGCACACACACACAAACATATATGTATATATATAATATTTTAAAATAACTGCCTTCGAATAAAATGGGTTGACCATACCAGAATATTATTACTATCTCTTTGTGTTCTTATTCTTGAAGAAAATGTCAAATACAGCTCGTCATTCTATAATATTCCAAATGTAAATGCTTATTCCTATGGAGATAGGACCTGCAGGGAAGCCTACTTGTAGTGAGTGAACTACATTACACCGTTACCCGTAGAAACACTGAAAGGAGTGGGGTCTCAGAAAGATGCCCTATAAGCACATGGTGAACATTCAGGAAGATGTTCATAGGTTCTCCATTGCACAGAACAGGTTAAGCTTTGTACTTGTTTGTCTATAGTCATCTGATTTAAAATATTTGTTCATTTCAATTATCCTAGAATAACACAGAAAATATTATCGTTTACTTTCAGAGGGAAGTGACAAGATTTCATACAGCTGAAGTGTTTCCTTCATATCAGCTAATAAGTACAAAGGAGAATTAAGTAACCCCAGTCGTTCTACATTGCTTCCCTCTTATCTGAAGTCTGTGGCTGGGTAGGATTTCTATGAATTAGCACAGGCAGATTTCAGACAGAGGGAAGAACTGTCACAAAGGCACGACTGCAGGAGGTATGGCACGGGTTCAGGAAAATGTTTGCGGCCAGTGAGCTCACATCCAGGCTGAAGAGAATTAGCAGGCAGATGGCAGTGGGACACTGTAGAAAGATCCATCTGGAAAGGTTTCATGGGAGCATTGCGGATGCAACTGGTCAAAAACCATTAATGCTTCTGGATTACATGGGAGTAGGGGTTAATGTCTGCCCACATCTGGTGAGAATCGATGTGTAAGAAGCCAGGGCGAGACTTTGGAAACATTTTGGAAGACATGTTACCCTGGTACAAAAAGGAGCACGATGAGGAAGGAGCGAAGTGTCATCGGAGGTCACTTCAAGGTTCAGGCTCAAGTGAAGGGGAAGGCAGAACCAAGAAAGGAAGTAGAAAAGAAAAAAAAAACTTAGAAACTACTGAACTGGAGGATGTGTAACAGGAAGCTGTCTGTGGTTTGGTTGAGTGTGAGCAGGGCCTGCAAGGAACTAAGTCTTACGGAAATCAGGGAACGGCACGTAATTGTGCCTTTTGAAAACCATTGAGATGTCAGGTGGATGCTTCAAGGACAGATGAGGGGATGGCGGGGAGCTATTTCAGAAGGGCACACCAGGAGATGCCCGGTCAGGAAAGAGGTAATGGGTTCAGGTAGCATCATTAGGGAGAGGCTACAAGCAGCAATGTTCTGATGACCCCAGCAGAGCTTCATCAAACTGAGGAGAGCATTCCTAAATCACCCAGTCTTTAGCACCCACCTGGATAAACAGAAATGGGGTATTCTGGTTTTGTTTTGTTTTTTTAAGGTATTTTTCATTCAGTGAGAAGAGGTAAGTTTACAGTGACCCCCCCACTATCTTAGCACTGACATTTTGTTAAAGACCCAGACGTTGATTTTGAATTCAATTCACATATTTTCTCCGTGATATCAAAGTTTACTCTTCTGTCCTCCCCGCCACCCCTGTGCTTTATAAAGACAGGAATGCTTCGGGGGAAAGAGTGTCTCTTTGTCCACGGGTTGTGTCTTAGTATTCAATCTCAGGCCCAGACTTTGTACTTTTCCTTAGAAGTAGTTCTTGGTGATGGCAGGGGCACAATTCCAGAAAACGGGTTTAAGAGAAGTTCTGTTGGTTGACCCTTAAAAGATGCCCAGGAATAGTCTCTGTTCCAACCGTGATGCCAACAAAGGATCTTCTAGGTAGAGGAGGCTTCTCGCAGGTACATGGGAGGTGGCCAAAGGAGTCCTGGCACGTCAGGGTTGTGAGAGCAGAGAGACGGTGCTCAGTTCTTCTATGTAATAGCCTTGGCCTTTCAATCAATCCTGTATAACAATCTCTGGACTTTTTGTTGGCCAGAATTCGATTTTTCCTCATGTCTAAAGCCGACAGAGCCATGGTTCTGTTGTTAGAAACCCTGAATGTGCAAAGTGGTCAAAGACATTAAATTGTCATTTTAATATTATTTCTGTATTTGTGAAAAATTCTAAGCTGAGAGTCAAGGAGGATGCCCGAGGGATGTCTTTTATCAAGGAAGCAAAGTCTTTGGAGCAGTAAGGAAACTCTCAGGTAGAGATGCTGAGAAGCCTCAAGCTAAACCCGATAGTGTCTGCGTTCTGCTAAGCAGTCTTCAGTTGGCAAATCAAACTCTGAGCGGGACACAAAGTTGCCCCAGAAGGTAGTATTCACCCGCATTGCCCAATTCAAGGGACTTCTCTGTTTTCACTGCTCATTTTGGCATTTCCTTAGCTTTCGCCTGATCCATGCAGATACATTATTCATTTCCATAGCACCTAGGGTCCTGCATTGGAATGTGTTTACAGCATGCGCAGAAGCCTGTGCGTGCCCATAGGAACAGAGCGCTTGAGTCCGTCATGTGGGAGAAAGGCTGGAATACTGATGAGATGTTTGGAGCTCACCCTGGCAGCAGGCTCGCCCCATGCATCCGCCGTGCCCCTAATGCAGTCGGGCTAATTATAAATCATCACTCTCATTCTTTCCAGAGTCTAAGAACCTAAGAATCAATCGGGAGGACTGTGGGGGCAGGTTCTTAAGCAATTGCGCGATCTGCCACCTTGCGGACCTTTTACAATTCAGTTGCTCGCTCTTATTAAAATCTGCTGCGTAGTGGTCTTCCAATCCTGGGAAGCCCTGTTGTGCATGGCTCTGAACTAAACAAACAAACAAACACCAACCAACAATGGCATCCAAACATTGACAGAATGTTCTGATTTCTCTTTAGAATGGGTTTCAAACATGGGTAGGTAGGAATCTTTTAAATCTTGTTGAAAAAGTCCAAAAGCATTGGGATTCTGTTTAGTAAACTGCAAATAACAGTAGAGAATCCCAGACATTACTCCTTTCAAAGTGACATTTTAAAAGACCCCTAGTATTACCATGTTCTCAAGGGAAAGTCCTATTAAAATATCTTCAGATTCCTAAGAGAGGGAAGAGTCAGCTCCTGTCTGAATTTATAAGAGCTTGGGTTATTTCTGAGCAGGGCAGTACGGCTGTCACAAACACCATGAGGTGTTGTTCTACAAATGGTAAAAAAAAAAATACTTTACATACTTAGAAGCTGGCTAGACAAGGGCTAGAATGCTGCAGATATGGTGTCCATTAGGGGCCTGATTTCTTGATCATTCAAGATACCTTTGTATCTACATAGAAGCAGAAATCCCCGGGTTCTCTTCTTTTTTTCTTTTACTGGATATTTTCTTTATTTACATTTCAAATGTTATCCCCTTTCCAAGTTTTCCCCTCAGCAATACCCCTATCCCATCGCCCCTCCCCCTGCTTCTATGAGGGTGCTCCCCCACCCACCTACTCCCTCCTGCCTCCCTGCCTGGCATTCACCTACACTGAGGCATCGGGGCCTTCCCAGGACCAAAGGAACCAATCCATCCATGCAGTTTCTGTTTTCATGCTCTAAGGACCCCACAAAGCCTTTCTCAAGACCTTCGCACTAGGGTCAGAATTTTAACATGCATCATTTTGGGCCCCAGTGGCCATTTTACCTTTTCCGCTATGCTTCACCATAACATCTGTTTGATTCTATACCCAGGTCACGTGGAAGCTAAGTAATAATAAAACATAGCTAGAGGGGGTGAATCTGAATGCCATGTAGTCATAGCCTTTTTTCCCTTCGATTGGTTTCTAGGTAGAAATTTTTAAGGAGGGCTGGGGAAGAGGAGAGGTTCAGTGACCTGAGGCAGGTGAAGTCTATTCATGGGAAAGTAAAATAATCACTCCATCAAACTGAAGTCGCTTAGAATGTCAACATCAATAATGGTCCTTGGAGCTCTGTAACCTGACTGTGGCAACTACAAAGCCTTAAAGCAAAATATGAATGTCCTTTAAGGTTGGCGACAAGGCCATGGGTGCTTTCTTACTTTTTTCTCCTTTGTCACTGTAATTGAAGCACTGCTCATCACTCTTTTTAAAGCGCCAAATTTTAATAACTAAGTCCATCTGGAGGTGAGAGGGGAGAAACACTATCAGGAACTTCTCTCCAGAACAAAACAGTGATGTTGATCCCTCCAAACGTCCAAATTAAAGGTCTGCTGAAACCAAAATGGAAACCCAAACCCCACACAGGAAAAAAAATGATAATTACTAAAGTCACATTCTAGGGGGGGTCAGTGCATTCTGCAGGCTTTGCTGGGCTGTCTAATTGTCCTCCAGATGACTTTTAAAAATATACTTACCAAAATGACTTACCAAAATATACATTTTTCCCATTGGCTTTTTAAAATTAAAAAATAGTAATTAAAAATGAAAACTGCTTGAAGGGCTTCATGAACAGTTGCCTGACTCATGTGATGGCATGTACAACATATGGAGGTCAGGACGGTGGCTTGCAGCTGGAATACCTGGAGGCAGCTTCCGGTCTGTGATGTGTTTCTTATTGCTATCCTTGGAGGACTCTAGGGAGACAGACGGGTGATATTCTTCTAGTGATATTTCAACTTCACTATTTGTATGTATTATTTGGGTCCAGTTTGGTAGGAGCACGTCACCCTAGAGGTGCAGGACTATGACAGTGAAATGCACGTTGGTCACCTTTTATTGCTGATTAGGGGTGTGTGTGTGTGTGTGTGTGTGTGTGTGTGTGTGTGTGTGTCTACTGCCTGGTTTACTTTGGAGAGTAATGATATAGTGTAATTATCTTTCTTGGGTGTGATAGAACATTCCAAAAAGTACTGTCTATGGCAAAATTGGTGCTATCCACCAACAGTGATAATGACAGAGGTGGTTCATTAAATGCAGATCAAATATCCTTTCCATATAAAAAGCAGGATTTCTCTTAAATAGATGGCCAGTTTTGTTAATTTATTTACACACTCACATACACACACATGTTCTCCCTCTCTCCTTCCCCCTATCACCCCCCCTCTCTGTCTCTCTCTCTTTCTGTCTCTCTCTGCCTCTCTCTCTCTCTCACAAACACACACACACACACACACACACACACACACACACACACAACTTTCTTCTTGGCCCTAAATATTTTCAGAGAATTAGAAATTGACCTTTAAACCAAGGATTTTCAATTATTTCATTTTTTCAGATGGTTTTGTTTTATTATTTTACTTGTAATAGGTACAAGAACTGGGCCAGAGCTGTGACTCAGCGATAAAGTATATTCAGCATGGAAAGGCATGGCTCTAATCTCTGAAACCACACACAGAAAAGTCATGAAACTTCTTTTATCAATACCATCTTGCACAAAGCCTCAATTCACTGCAGCTAGACGAAACAGAGACCTTCTCAAGGAGTTAGATGGAGGAATCAAAGGGTAAAGATAAAGGATGACTTCATGGTCCTCCTCTCCATCCTTTTTACCTCTTAGATATAGTTTTCCTTAAAGTCTTAGCAAAGGAACCTATACTTCTGAATCCCAAGTCTGTGGTACCAATTCAATGAGTCTGTCTGTGATGGTGAGGATGTCAGTCTGGCCAGCATTCATGCTGGAATTCCTCTCCCTTGAGTTCCAGGTCTCCACACTCTGTCCATCAGGGTGACATCTCAAGAACATGCGGAACTTTTGCTCTTTCCTCTCGAGTCACACCATCTCACATAGGGCTCACCTTCATTTTTCCTGTAGACTGTTGTCATGAGTCTCTCCATGGTTTTCTGCTTCCAAATCACTGGTTAATAGTTCCGAAGCTTTTAAATCTGGTATGTCAACAACAAAGGAAAGCTCAAGTTCAGTTCTGCTTAAGTAGAATTTACGTCATATGCTTATGTTAATATACAACTTAAGAAATGAGTATAAGGGCTGGAGAGATAACTCAGCAGTGAAGAGTGCTTGCAGCTCTCACAGAGGACTTGAGTTTAGTTTCCAACAACCCTGTCAGGTGGGCTCACAAAAATTCACCTATAAATTCAGCTCTAGGGAATTACTACCCTTTTGGGGACTCCATGGGCACTCATACCAATCTGTATATATTCATACACACACAAATGAAACAAAACATTTTTAAAGTATAAAATAGAAATGAACATATGAATGTAGATATATAGATATACACACTCATATTTTCTTTTAATTCTCTAGCACACACACAATACTTTTGTTGTTGTTTTTGTGTGTGGTACAACTTGAACTCAGGGCCTCATATATGTTAGGCATACTCTCTACCACTGAGTTAGACCCTAACTAAGCCCTTTCTATTTTGAAAACGGTTGAGTGATTAATATGTGTCAAGTAGTAGATCATTTTATTGTCAAAATAAGCATATTCATTCAGAGTACCTTGGCTGATCAGAAAATCATGTTTGTAGCAATTTCTGTTGTAGGCTACCTAGTTCAACATCCAAACCATAATAAGTGGCTTGAAATGTTAAGTCCACAGTACTCCTACGGCCGTATCCCAATAAGCAAAAGTGATAGGTCTTCTAAGAAAGGGAATGGAGGGGGACTGCACACATGGCCTCTCTAGCAGCTCTCCATCAGTCCATGGGATCTTGGTGGGTGAAAAACCTTTGGTAGTTTTCCTAATTCTAAAGATTCCCAATTCTAAGCAATTGAAATGAAGGAAATGTTTTTAAAAAACTGGACCGTCACTGGTTCTTGTGGCTTGAGTTTCCCAATTAAACTCTACATCCTCTTTAGGATGTGAGTGGGGAATGGGGACACTTCCTGCATATATTTTGAGACGGGCTGAGGCTAAGGCAGGGAGCCCGGGCTGAAGGACATGCTATCCTCTTACCCTTTACCAGGCCTGTCATGCTCACTGTCTTCAAATTTCTGCTGTATATTTTGATCCCGTCTCCACAGCAGTTGCTTACGAATGCGTTGCCAATACTGGCATTGAAAATGTGGTGAGCATATAAATAGATCCTTCTCCAGCAGAGATGTCATTATTTAGGAAGTCTTAGGAGGTTCTGGCGAAGGATGAAGATAGCACTAAGACAGTTTGCTTATAAAAAAACCTAATAGTTATAAATATCAAACTACGATCAACTAAACATCCAGCGTGTAGTAAAACAATCATTGACTATTTCCCTCATGTGATAAGGAAAAGTCTTAAGATCAATATGGCTGTTTGAAAATTACCCATGAAAATGAACAAAGGTGGATATTTCCCAAATGTTTTCCCTCTCTCACTTTGTGTTAGTGCCCTAGAGAGATAAATAGCAAAGCATAAAAAGGAGCACAGACTCGCAATAAATACACATTGCAAGGATTCCTTAATTCATTTATTTTACATCGTAAAATTTATGTTCATTGTGAAAAGCATTCTGGATATCTTTCCATGTGTGACAGCTGTTTTTTCAAACAGAGGTTTGAGCAATGCCAGCAGTCTGCAATTTAGGAACCCTATTTTGAAAGCAAGAAAATGAACCAAAATGCCACTCCCTGGCTCCAGCTTTAATGTGAGCCACAGTGCTCATGCTCATCTTCTTTCCAGTACGAAATAAGCCACTTGATTATTCTTATCTGATTATTGCAAACATATAAACAAGGCAAGAGAAACACAATGGGCCTAGGGCATGAGAATGTTCTATGCGTGATCAGTTCTGGACAGTGTTGGGTTCTACCTGTATATCTTGATATGGGAATTAATTATATTTAACAGTAATTTACTGAAGCATGCATTTATTTACCCGATTTGATCTCAAAAGACACAAGCCAATTTCTGGCTATGTGAACATGTGATAAAGAAGACGATGGCATGCTGTGTCTGCAAGGCTCCTGCCACATGTGACACGTCACAGGGAGAGAAAATGTAGGGCATCTGGGTTGCATTCTCAGCACGCAGCTTGCTTTCTTATTCATTTTTTTGTTAATATAAATCATCATCCTACTTGATATCACCACTGCCATTTTGTTCATCCCGGGTCCTGGCTAGCCCTTTAACTTGGAATGGGTAAGGATTTAGCATCTTTTAGTTTTAAAACCTTAAATCCTCCATCTAACTTTCTGAACACCGACATAAAGCTGTGTGTGTGTGTGTGTGTGTGTGTGTGTGTGTGTGTGTGTGAGTGTGTGTGTGTGTGTGTGTGTGTGTGAGGGGGGTGGAGGGGAAGAGGTTCTACTCCTAGCCTCCTGTGACAAAACTGAAGCCAAATTTTAGTCACATTAAAAAATATTTTTTAAATTATATTCAGGATTTATGAATAACATGTATATGAAACGTAAATGTTTTATGTTTAGACTTCGATATCACCTCAAATATATCATTATGAAATGTCAATATCCAGAAGTCTCGAATTCAAAATACTTAACGATTTTATATAAGGGATACACACCCGTAAATAGAGCTCCCAAGTGCTACCTGATAACTTGCCCTCTGAGGCAAAAGCTATTTAAGATGAGCAAAAATTAATTTTCTTTGCTGAGTTTTAAATGCCATTTAGTTTGCTCAGAGACCAAATTTTTCAACATGCTCGTGAAAACTTTGCAAGAGGAAATAAAGCATGCTGAACCTGAAGGAAAAAAAAATCCCTGCAGGAAGCACATAATGAATAGGTAATAACACGGCTGCTAAAGGTCGCCTTGGCCCCCAGGACTGCAATTGCAGCAGTGAACTCATCCTTTCTCCCATGGAATAGACTGGCCAGTAGGGGATACTCTAGGCATTCTCGTAGCTGAGCCATGGGCTGAAGTTTGAGGAAATAATAAAGACCGTCCTTTTTATAGCTATCTTCCCTGTGATTTCGGGCACCCTACTGAAAGTCTGGTCTCTGTGGTGACTTCCTCTGAGTAACTTCTCATGCAACTTTCTGTCATTCATTTGTCTGTGTGTATTCTGGCCAGTCACCTGCACTTCATCAAAGGAAATACACACAGCAAACTAAAGGGACCCTCTAATCTAATTTAGCATCATTGTGTGTGGGAGTGGGATGTTGTTCTCAAACCCTGAGGTTGAATTCCAGATATCCCCAGAAAACAAAACATCATATATCTACAGAATTCTGCTCATCTTAGGAAAACAAGAGCCTATCACGTTAAGTTAATCTAAAGATACCGCCGGGTAGTTCTGCGTTTCAGAAGAGAATGGACTTCAGGAAGGAGACTTCGGAGAGAAGGGAGAAGAGAAAAAACAATTTTCTTCATCATCCTTGAAGAAAAAGGCAAATAAATAGGATTCAAATAATTTTCATGAAAACAAAACTTAGAAAGCATGTAGTTTTTATTGGAAGCATGAGTTGGCAGTTACAAGCACTGCCTCCAAGCACTGAAAAATTTCCCTGGAATAAGTTTTGACACCTCTGGAAGTGTGTCCTACAGGGTTAAGAATCAGGGGTGATTATTTCTGTGTTCTAATCTCATTCTTGTCTACAGACTTGGTCGTGTGTAGGCACTGCACCGCTGGTATAGGAGGCAAGCAGAGCCCAAGGGTGCAAAGCAAGGATTGGTCTGTTTTGTCTGTGCCATAGCCGTGAACTAGCCCTTTGGTGGGACAAGTATGAAAGTTAAATGACCTGTTCGTTGTGACTGATGCCTACAGGTACGGTGATGAATTACTTGAGGTCACCTGACTCAGGTCAGAAAACGGAGATCTGAATAGACTATCCTGAGGGCTCCTAACCTGTGAAGACTCTCACCCTCTTTCAAGAGCATTCTGGAAGCTATGTTTCAAGGGCTCAGAAGTTGAGAGAAGCTGTTCTTGGTTGTGGTTTTAGTTTTTGTCATTTTTGCCCCCTGCTTATTTTTCAGGAGAACCTGAAATGCAATTTGTCACCTTCCTTCACTGATATTCTGACCCTAAGCGTCCAGCCATATAAAACTTTTCCATGCCTTTCATTCTCGTTTTTAAGTGAGACAGCATTTAAGTTCCCATCTCTTCACCTCGTTCTTTTAGTTCTTGGAAAGATGTAGACATATCAGCTACATATTCATCCATGGGGACCTGGTGGGTCTGTTCATCTATGAAGTGATTCAGTCTCAGCCATTTAGCCCATCCAAGAAACATTTGTTAGAAATCTGCAGAGGGGAACATTTCTCTTGGTGCCGGTCAGTTGGGTGGCTGCTCCAGTCAGGGGCTGCCCTGCTTGTGGGTGTTCACTTGTGAGCCCTCAATGCCAGGCCTTTTCTCAAGGGACTGACAGAAAAACCACAGATGGCAAAACATAAGTGGGGGATGGGATGTAAGTGCTTCCTGGTCTCTGTAGATGCAGCTTGCAAATACAGGAGCATATGTACATGGAGTGTTGTAGGGATGAAGTTCTAATAATGTATAATAATGTTCTTTATATCAGAGGCATTGAAGAAGAGGAAGAAGATGAAGGGATTTCTGTGTGTGTGTGTGTGTGTGTGTGTGTGTGCTCTGTGTGTGTGTGTGTGTGTGTTATATTTCTATACCATGAAGTTTTTTCAAAACATCTGCAAACAAGAGAGAGAAGGGAGAGGAAGAAAGGGATGGACACACATACACACACAGAGGGAGGGAGAGCGAGAGAGAGAGAGAGAGAGAGACAGAGAGACAGAGAGACAGAGAGACAGAGAGACAGACAGAGAGAGAGAGAGAGAAACAATTTATTGATCGATTGAAAACATCTTTTTCTAGGGTGGTGATTGAACTTGGGGTGAATATTTTTGCCAAACACAGAGCGTTTGATTAGAAAGAAAACTTGAGGGGGGAGGGGGATGTTTGCCCGGAAGCCAAAGAATTATTATTAAGTATTAAATAAATTTAAAAAAAGGTAAAAATGTACCTCCATACCTGTACATTTACATGGACATACATACACAGACTTTTGTGCCTCCATACAGGTATAGAGATATAAAATATAATTATAAATTTATGTGTTTATATATGTGAATATATTAAATGTATAATGATACTATAAAAAAAAGAAAAAAAAGAAAAAAGAAAAAAAAAGAAAAAAAAAGAAAACTTGCTCCTGAAAACTCTAAATTGTGTTACATTTTTCTTAAAACATTCCTGCATATGTACATATATACATGTTGGCACTATATCAAACCACACAATGATACAATGAGTTTGGCAATGACAGTTTATCCTCATTGACCTCTGGAGTTAGTTTAGGGGCCGCAGACCAAAGTGCCTCTTCTAAAATCCAGCCCTCCATTTTTGGATTCTTGAGAAAACAGAACAGAGTAGAATTTCAAAGATTAGAACATTAAGTTTGGCATTAATAAAACTTTTCATGAGACACTTCTGTAAAATATGTACTCAGGAATCTCAGTTGTGAAATAATTTTTAAGCTATACAGTGAAGAGAGTAACATCATTTTCCTATTATATTTACACATATATCATTCAAAAATGACATTTGAAAATCTTCATTATGGCTATACCTCCCATTGTGTAATTACATAACAAATTATATTTAGCAATTATTGTCCAATATAGTAATTCCAATTAAAAATATTTATTAAAATTTTGCCCTGATGGCAATCTAGTAAATAATTCTAAGCTCATAAGCATGTTTATGTGTTGCTTAGGAGTTTTAAGCCAAATTTAAAATATATGTAATAAATACATTCAAATATTTTCAAAACTGAAGATCTCTATTGTCCTAGTTTGCAAAGCATATTAAAATGCTAGGTAAAATCAGATTGTTAAATAATAAAATTGTGACTCCAACACCGATCCCCCCACCCCCTGTATTGTGGAACGAAATTACAACCCTTGCCTAGAGAAAATTTGGTCTTTGTTTTATGATTTGCTATTCTGATCTTATCAGCAGCATGCAGGTGAGGCAGGAGAAGGGTGATGTGGTTGTGTGATACCCTGCATGAATGCACATATCCACACGTAAGCTATGTATCTTGCAGTGTTAAAATATACACATAGTGTGCCCTGAGAATACACACAGGAAAACAGAGGCTGTAAACTTTCACAGGAAAGATACACAACTACTGTAACTTTTTAGAAAATAAAATTTAAAAATTGTGTTTGGTTAGAAAGTCAGTCTAAAACTTTCAGTGCTGGAGATTTGTTGAATCTCCGAATCAGTAAACATTGAAAAACTTCAGAGTAGAACAAAGGTGTGTTCTCCAGAGGTGATTTTACATCACTGATGAGTTGTTGGGGCACAGGACTGGCATGGGACAATTTGACTTTCTAGATTTGCAGTTGGGTCGAGAACTGGGACAAGTTCACTTTTGTTCTGAGATTTTTCAATTTTAGCAACTCTAGTAGGAAAGACTATGATAAAACAGCCATGACACAAAAAGTGTTTATTATTTTTAATATGAATATCTCTGAAGTAAATACTGTGCTTTGCATGCATTGTTCTTTTTAAAGAAAAACAAACTTGTAACTGTATTCTTAAATGTCTGTATTGTCATGAGCAAGTTAACTTTTTGTAATTGGAACAGGTACCCTTTTTTAAATTTTTGCAGTGTGCCTGGTAGTTTCTGTTGAATGTTTGCTCTTGGACCCTATGAAAGCTGCTAGGTAGATACACTCTTACTACAAGAGACCCTGGAATTTAAGGCTTGAAGAACCTTCCAAAAGCTCTCACAGTTGTTAACTGTATCATAACTACATGACCAGTACCATTTCCAAATCTGGTAGTGCCGACATAAGATTTAGGTATGAGGCAAGGCTGCCCTCTTTTCTTTATCCTGTGTCCTATGGCTCTCGGCACTCACTGCTCTGTCTCATAACACGGATGAGATGCTTTCTAGCAAAAGAGAAACTACTAGAAAAAGACAGGATGGCAGACACTTAGTGTGTGCCTCCTCTCTAGAGACCCTGCCTCGGTGCTTTCTAATCTGAAAGAGCTAATGTACCACTTCTCTAGCCATGGCAGGAAGGGATGAAAGGAGGGAAAAAGAGAGAGATGAATGCATATCTAACATGTGCAGTATTCATATTTGAATATATTATATGCCTAAGATTTATGTATGATATGTATGTGTGCGTGTGTTTTGTGTATCTGCGAGGTGAACATGTGTGAGATGCATATATGTATACTTCTGTGGTATATACTGTTGAGTATATTTTGTGAGGTGAATGTATATATAATATGCATCTAGGGTATGTGGATATATATATGTATATATATATATACATATATATGAAGTGTATATTTTATAAATGTGTTCTCTATAGGAGCTGATCATATGCATGCCTATGTCTGTAGCACACTGTCACCAAGAGTATAAACAGATTGTCCAATATAAATTATATATGTGCTATGTTGTTCTGGGGAGAGTACAGAGGAAAGAAAAGAGTAGAAACGAAGCAGATATATCTGAGAGTTCTGTTCACTAGACTAGCTATAACTGAGCAGGCTGTAGTCTTGGACTTTGGAGTCCTGGGTAACATCCCACCAGCTCTGTAACTAGGGATACACATTAGAGTGTAACTAAGCTTGTTTACACATTAATGTTTTCATCTCTGGAAACCTCTAAGTGTTAAGTGAGTATTACGCAGGCTGAAATTGCTAGTAACCTTCAAAATGCTAAGCCAACAGAAAACACTGTATATTTTATTAGAAATGGTGTTACCCCAGCATTATGTTTTACAGTCAGGTTCCAGAACAGCAAAATAACATGTGGAGTATCCTAATGGGAGACCTACCATTCTGTGCCTCTACCTAGAAAAGCTTTCACAATTAACTTTCATTGCTACAATATGGTATATTGTATCAAAAAGAACAACTATGGAGGGCATCTAGTATATGGCTTTTGTTTATCAAGTGATCCTGGTGTTAATTCATAAACAAACAAGATCATTTTAACTAGAATCTGGGTATGAAATGTGGGTCTCCAAAATAAAGCCTTTGGAAGATTTTAAAATGGTTTTGTTTCAGATAATCATTGGTTAGACATATACTATAGGATACCTCATTTCCTGAACTGGTTGAACATAAAGTTAGCATATGGTCCAATAACTCCACTCACAGGAATACATAGAAGTGGCAGCATACCTTTCCTAAATATTGTGTACCAGTATTTGTAGCAACAAGTTTTATAATAACCAAAAGTAGAAATAGTTTATCACATGAAATATAGACAAATAAACATAATCTATTCCTACCATGAATAGTGGTATATTGGAAAAGTAGCTCTCTACCAATGCCTGCTGCCACACGGATAAACCTTGGAAACTATACATTAAGTGACAAGAGCCGGAGTGACCATTTGGATGATTCACTGCATAGGAAAAGTTTAGGGAATAGATGGATCTAGAGTCAGAAATAAGTGGTTACACATGGCTGCGGGATGGATGGATACCTGAAGATGGAAGGGAAAAGACTTCTTTACATAGTAAAGTGTTCTGAACAGTGGCAAAGCGTTCACAACTGTGAATAGTGTAAGGTCACTGAGTTGGACATTTTAAAAAAAACAGTTGAATTTCGTGTCATTTGAATGGTCTGTGTAAAGGCAACCTAAACAAGATACAGAACATTCTTCCTAAGTAATACCCTCCTCCCGCCTTTATTGAATCAATAGTTCTCAGAAGAGTTGTTCATAAACTTCCTGACAGAATCAACATACGCAGAAAGAAGAGATGGCTTTTGTACCACAAAGCACCCCAGACTACAAAATCAGCCTGTGGGCTAATGCTTCACCAAGGGCAAAGACACAGGGCCGGACCGCCATCCCCTCCCCACCGTTCCTCTCCCTGTGTCTACTTCTTTTATTCCTATTCCTTTTACCGTTTTAACCTTTTTACACATAAATAAATGTTGTAGTGTCGGACCTTAGAATCCACAGCAGCTGGTTTCGGTATTCCTGTGACTTTGAAGCATTTTCTGAGCTGAGGGTGGGGTGGTGAAGTAGGAGCAGTTCTTCTGTGCTTAATTGTTATGGGGAACGCTTTTTCCTCTGAATGCTCTCCTTCTTTCCTGCTCCTGTGCTCTGGTGGCCTGCCTTCCACCTGCCCAGCATACGTCCTGCCTATCATCCCAACGCTCTCCATGTTCATCCAAATATTAATTTGCTGCAGTTTCAGATGCTTCCCATGGGATGGAATGGGATGCATTCCCCTGCCACATCCTCACATACAATTACTGACACCTTTCTGTGTCACTTAATCGAAGAACTACTAGTTCAGCATGCAGCCATGGGAACCTGATTATTGGATGTATTTCTTCCAGGTTCAGGTTAGAAATGTGGGATGATGTCTTTCAGTTCAAGAAATTAATATTTCCATAAAACGTCCTCATGCAGCAAATGTTTCTAGAACGCTCCCCTCCAATTCTAATTACTGTTATTAAGTTCAGTAAATCCTTTTTTGACAAAGTAATCATTTATATGGTATTTCTGTCCAGTCCTATCTATGTCCCTTAACTGTCAGACGGAGTTACTGACTTACCAGGTGAAATAAAGCATCATCCGTCAGCCCTGTGTTGGGTACGCTTGTGTTTCTGAGTGTCTCCATAATGTAACTTGAAGAACACAATACAGTAAGATCTGAACTTCTTCATGAAAATGAGAATTTTCTGAGCTCCAAGTCATAAAAGTATTGAAGCAATAATATTTATGTTCTGCTGAAAGGTTGGCACCACCTGTCTGACGGCCCAAAGGCTCCAGAGATTGTCCCTGTCGCTTACTAGCATTCCCACAGCCACTCACTGAGGTCAGAAGAAGTCCATGATAAAATTACTCCCCTCTTCCTTAGAAGAGAATTTGAAAAAACTGATTTTTTGGCCGAAAATTAAATATGATATTAAGGGTATTTGCCTATGTTAAAACTTGATAATAAATGCACTATTAATCTGACTTTTATTCTCATTCATCCATTGTTTTTATTAAGTAAATCAATTGCTGGCCAGCATATAAAATGGTGCTTTATAAAAAATTCAACATACTCAGTTGGTCTAGACTTATAGTTGGCTATTTATTTTACACAATTTTTGTTTGCTTTTCTTTTGTTAGCAAGTTCATGGCCTTTGGGGCACTCATAAAATATCAATTGTGGGAAGGTATGAATAGATAGATGCAGTTAACACTTCAAACTGGTAACAGGATGAATCTGTTCCTTAATATTGGCTTATAAAGGCATCATCA
Organism: Rattus norvegicus; assembly: GCF_021556685.1. Lineage (NCBI taxonomy): Eukaryota > Metazoa > Chordata > Mammalia > Rodentia > Muridae > Rattus > Rattus norvegicus. The sequence goes on from NC_141535.1 coordinate 42,685,957, forward strand.
TAAAACAAACTGTGACTTCTTATGTGTTTAAAATTTTATATGTAAACACATTTAGCATACAAATGTACTTATTTATTTAAAGCAGATTTAAGAGACAAACAGCTTCAAAGAACAGATCTCGACTCAAGGATGCTGAGTCTGTTGAGATTTCCGTGTGTATGTCCAAGTTCACTTAATAAGGGACACTTGTCATGACTGGCTGTGGGTGGTTCAGTTTCCCAGAGATTCAGTCTTTATAGTTATTGCAAAACCACTTCAGCCACTGACTTCCGACCTCCAATCCTTGTCCTGCTAGATATTAAAATGGATTAGTGCAGAGATAACTTGGACCAACCCATGGAAGAGATGAATGAAAAGAGAGTAAATGGTTTGTAAGTGTAAGAGTAGAACTATCTTTTTTCAAATACACAATGAACTTTTCCTATTGACTCATAGACATGATGTGGTCAATTCTACCTTCTTGTGCTACTTTAAGTGGCTTCCATAGACCCTTCTGAAATGTTACTTTGCTTCAGGAATAGTCTACCTGTCTTTATCTTTTGGTTTCTTATCTCAATTTTATAATCTCCTCTCAGGCTATTACCTTCTCTAATAATTTCAAAGTACAGCCTACCGAGATAATTTGTCTAGTTTTTCCTATCAAACTTCCCACTGCTGTCATTCCATTTCCCTCTCCTGGCTGCCCATTACTCTGCCAACCAATTTCAACTGCTTATCTTCATCTCCAAGGCCGTTCACAACTGTGCTCTACTCACGTGGTCTTGACACCTCAGATTCCTCCCACTTTCCCTTCTACATACATTTCCAAAGGACAGCAGCGCTTTGGAGCTGCACACTGACACCACCTTAAACAGCTTTAATCTCCTCCTCACGTCTTCTCATGCAAGAAAGTAATTGGTCTAAAGTCCCAGAGTCACCCAGGTGACATCAGGAAAGTCTTGTTATTTGTGTAAACTATTGAGAGTGGCCTCTGTTCCTTCCCATCACAACCACTTATACATGATTTAATGGAGGTCCTTAAATGCCTGCCATGTGACCAAGTTGTTTCTTCTGTAGTAATAGGTATGTAACAAATCATAGAAACAGTATTTAAGTATCAGTGAGGATTTCTTATCTAAAGACTCCAACTACAGGATTGCCAGAGATGTCTAAGAAAGTACCTAGTCCTTAAATAGACAGTTCAGGAGAGAAGATCAGCACACACAAGACACCCCTTTTCTTTGTTGTGTCGAGAACTTGCTTTTAGGAAAGTATTCTTCAAGCTGACTTGTTCACTTCCAAGTCCTTCCCTTGGTGTAAGACATGGAGTTGGAAACAGTCATCGGAGCAATCTCTGCCTCACTGATACAACTGAATACAGCCGTAATTCCCTTAACTAAACCCTGTGTATCAAGGAGGATGCCTAAATTGCTTTAATATCTCCTCTTGTGGGGGTTCTAAGAATGCCCATACAGATGTCTCAGTCCGTGTCCGACAGTCAATTCACATGTCACTGTCAGATCCAGTGTTCCCTACAGTTACCATGTTTAATCACCTACATTTAAGGCACTTTTTGTAACCTTAAAATAAATCACTAGTTAAGCATCTTTATATTTTAATTTGAACAAAAGCTCATATCCGTGGTCGTCTAACACACATGGCTTGAGGACTATTTATAATTATTATGTAACCGATGTGTGATGGCCATGCTTAATAGGGCGACTTGGAAGAAACTTTCTTCTCTAGCTTAGAGTGAGATGTCACCGGATAGTATTTTTAGAATTTTCACATTGCTCACACATGAGCACTTTTGGAATTGCTCAGTGAGTATGTCTCCTTGCCACTTTGTTCCTTGAAATCTTTGAAGTCAAATGTTTCTTGAAAAATTTGTTTTCTTCCCAACTTGTGACATACGGGAGGGTTGGATCATCACCAACACAATTAAACTTCATTTCTCTTGTCATTCTCCATGAAAATGTGCCATTCCGTTTTGAAAGGGAAATACTTTAGTATGTGTATTTTCCTCTTGGAGAGGTTATGGAGCTCTCTGAGGAGCTAACCTGATCTAGCAAAATAGATTGTGTGTGTGTGTGTGTGTGTGTGTGTGTGTGTGTGTGTGTGTGTGTATAACACACATATGCACAAATAAAATTCACACATAAATTGTTTTTATATTGACATGGGGACCGAGAATCATATACACATTCTCATATTTTACTTTCTTTTGTACTGATGCTTTTCATAAAGTTATATAAAAATAAAATTATGCAAAGAGCTTACATGTTTTATTCACTAATTATTTAAGGGGAATGTATTTCTATGTTAATTTTGATTCAAATATTTACATATATAACATTGGGCCACTTAATGGATGCACTGTAATATAATTTTATGGTATATTTACTTTTCTAAATACTTTCCCTAATATATTTTTGTTTAGAAATATCAAAACTACATTTCTCAATGGAATACATGTTTTAGTGGAGTGCCAATGTGCAGTTTTTTTCAATCTTATTTCTGGCTTTCTTTTGCCTGCATAAATCATATGATAGAATATACAGTCTAAGACAATGATTAATATCTTAAAGAGTAATATGCACATATTGTAGGCATATTTCAGTGGAGGTATATCTGAAAGCATTAATTTCCTTATTTCAAAAAAAAGTTTGTGAATCTCCAGTGTCAAAAATAAACCATGTGTATAAATCATGTACAAAACTGAAATAATATTATGAATTCTATAGTGTATCTACATTGTTATAAAAAGTAACCACCTGTCTTTATCACCTAAAGGAAGAGCTTTGAATAGCACCCTGTTTATATTTGGTTTTATTTTACCTGTACTAGATGAATTATTAATCAAAAATTATCATCTCATTTCTATGGCAACCTTTATCATGTGTGATTCATGGAATATGCTGAATTTAATGAACATTTCCCTTTCTAATTTGAACCTGTGGTTTTTCCAGATTGTGTACATTTTATAGGGAGCTCCAGAGCTTAGCAAGTATCTCAGACCTGTGAAATATGTTTGAGGCACACTCCTAGCTTATAGGTATTTGTAAATATTTGCCCAAGCAAATGTTCAAAGCACATTGCTATATACCAAGAACTCTAATCCTATATATAAAGATTTCTAAAAATATTTCTGGAAAACCTTTTAGACATAATCAACAAACACAAGACAGATCTTGTGAAGGAGAACATAATTGTAACAGTTTCATCTTCTATATTTATTGTTTGGTAATAGGATTTGTTCAGGCTCTATTCCAGGGAGATTTTAAAACTCAAAAATTTCCAAAATTTCTAAATGTCACATTTTTTTGTTTATAATAGATCCATATGGATTTTTGTCACTTAGCTATAATATAATAAGCATTTATTATGTCTCCCACAGCGACTCAAGTAGTTGACAAAAGTATGCATTTGATTTGTGCTATGTGAAGCTTTATATAACTCATGGAGCCCATGTTAAAACAAGGAAAAATTGGTAACAACGTAAATTTTATTAGAATGTAAAAAAAAAATCATAGCAGGCTTGAGATGCTTCATTCTGGTTGAATAGGGCTTAGTAGCATGAGACCCTGCTTTAGTCTTTCTCTCTCTAGTAAAACACATGTGCACACGCGCGCGCGCGCACACACACACACACACACACACACACACACACACCTATGAATTAAAGTTGACATATTCTGCATGATTCAAAATCGGTAAAGTTATTTTTAATTTTTTATTAGTTCTTTGAAAATTTTGTACAGTGTATTTTGGTTCAACCCCTCCCACAACCATTCCCATATTCACTGTCCTTCTCTTCTACCCAATTTTGTCCTTCTTTTTCCTCTTTTGAAAATACACCAAGACCAATTTATGCTGCTCAAATGTTCTTGGATATGTGGTCTTCTGCTGAAGCATGGTCAGAAGTTACAGTTTGAGGAAATTGACTCTATGTCTCTGAGCAGCTAACGATTGCCATTAGTTCCGTTGCTAGGGATTTAATGTCCACTCCCTTTTCTATGTAGGATTTAGTCTGGCTTGGGCTTGGACAGGTCTTGTGTATGCTGTCACAATCTCTGTGAGATCCTATGTGCAGCTGTCCTGTTGTGTGCAGAAGATCGCTTCCTTTTTGTCAATCACTGCCACAGATTCATACATGCTTGCTGCCCTTTCTCCTGCAACTGGAGTCTTGGGAGAAGGAGATGCACTTATATGTTCCATTTAGGACTAAATATTTCCTAGTCTCCTAGCCTAGGAATGTTGACCAATGATAATCACCATATACTTCAAATATAAACTTCTCTGACAAGGGGTAAGATAAGTCATTAAGACTCGGCTTAACCTGTTCTTTGCTTTGCACTGCTCAGTATGACATGCCCTCATGTGGCCACCAAGATCTTCTGATTTGAGTTATGCTATAAATGACAAGACAATAATAAAGGCATGTGAAATACCTGGATAATGTTTATATCAGAATAGAGTATTATTTTGAGTCAAATAAAATAATTAAAACTAAAAAAAGAGCTGGCTTAATAGACATCCATTAAATAAAATAATAGTAATATGCCTCCCAGGGCATGTTATCTTTCCAACTGTAGGTTCTTGGCCTGATGATGGTGCCATGTGGACCACCTTATGGGAGCAGGACATTAATCCAATCAGAAAATAGTTTGTTACTCCCATGATAACAGCGCTACTTGTTGTACAGTTGCCATGTCTTGCCAGATCTTACAGCTCACAGGTTTCACCACTGGGTCAGAGTGCTCATTACTTCCCCTCCCCCACCCCCGGTAACATGCATAGATCCTTCCAGCACTGTAAACACTAGTCAGTAGGGATAACGTTTCCACGTCATCACCAAGTTGATTTCTATACGTCCTGTGATTCAAATTCTGCATCAGGGTCTTACCCTCACGTTCTGGAAGGTGGTCAAGAACCCTGATAATAATCTGTAATGCTTGACAGTGTATTGGACCTCACTGGAAAGCAAATCCAAAAGATGCAACCAATTCTTCTCACTATGCCTTTTACTTGTTAATCTCTGGTGTCTAGAAGGGGCATTGTTGCCCGGTAATGGGGTAGCTACATTTTTAACTCTTTTTCTATAAGTGTATGTATACATTTTAGGGAACGTCTACAGTAGTGGATTTCTCTATGACTTTTTCAAAAGAACATCTTTAGTGTTATTTATCTCTTCTGTATTCTCTCTTCCACCCCGCACTCCCCTCCCCATTCCCGTTTAGCCAGTTTAACCTTTCCCATTCCATTTTCAAACCCTTTTGACCTTATAAATTAATTTGAAAAACTGATTAATATCTCTGAAATACATGTGCTTTTTTAATATGTTGTTTGGTTCTGTAGTTTTGGCTCCTTGTTCTTTGATCATCTCCTGTTTCAACACCATTATTTTTTTTTTCTGTGTTGAGAGTAACAAGACCATACACTCTTTTCCTTAGTAATATTGATTACACCCCAATATTTTATTACAGGCAGTGCAGACAAGTCTGAATTTGTTATTGGTGATACCATGTTCATTCTCAAAATTGTGGCCACATGTCTTGCAGGAAATCTGTCAAATAACTTTCATATTTGTGCTTCATGATTTGGAAGAATTTTCAGAGATGTATACAAAGCCTGATGCTTTAAGTCTTGTTTCTACTCTGTACTACACAGGCTGGTGGTGCCTGGAGCTCTGGGGACATTGATATCACCTTGTTATCTCATTGTTCCTTCAGAAGTGCTTGTGAAAGCTATTCTTGTATCAGGACAGTTAGCAATACGCTAAAGATTTTTAGAGACTGGAAACCACTGAATGGATTTCTTCCATGAAGTAGCAAACACCTCTTTGTCTCATCTTCCAATTAGGCAGTCCCAAAGGACCCCTGTGGTCATCCTAATGCCCTAGAAAATGGTGATAGAAACACAGTAAGTCTTCACACTTTGCTTTTAAACTTCTACAGTTAAAATACCAGTCTTACAGAACTCCCAAAGCATGAAAGAGTCCATGCAGGGGATTACTCTCAATGCCTCTCCTTCCCTGTTTTCACTGTAAATAAACCCCCATCATTGACAAAAGAATTTATAGACCACAGAGAATCTGATTGTCTAATTAAAAACAAAAACAAAAACAAAACAAAACAAAACAAAACAAAACAAAACACCAAAGCAGAAAACAGACCTCTGGTTAGGCAAGGTTTAGGTAAATTTTTCTTAGCGTTCAGCATGGTTTCCCAGGGGCCATTTTTCTGAGTGTTGGCTTAGTCCCCTTTGGTAGCTAACAGCTCACAGTTTGACACTTACATAGATCAGTCACTGCCCAGTAAGGATCTTTTGCAGTGGGAATAAATGGAATTCAACGGGCTTTGACTTTCAGTTGTTTGTGTTTTGTTTTGCGTAGAAGACAAATACCTCTCTCATGAGGAAAATATGAAGGGAAAAAGGAAAATAGTGGAATTATAACGGTTAAATAGAATATGGGGTTGGAGGGCCAGGTAGAGAAGGACAACTCAACACTAAAGACATCTGAAGAGGAGCTGGGGATTTAGCTCAGTGGTAGAGCGCTTACCTAGGAAGCGCAAGGCCCTGGGTTCGGTCCCCAGCTCCGAAAAAAAGAACCAAAAAAAAAAAAAAAGACATCTGAAGAAGCCATCTGAAAACCTACTACTGTAGAAGCTTCCTAAAACATGCACATATACATATGCAAATGGAGTTACCCCACACCAGGGGTACAACACCTCTCCCTGACAACACAGATTACCAAATTAAAAGGCCCCATGGTGGATATAGATGCCTCTTGGTGAGTAGTTGGCAGTGGGTATCATGAGCCCCCAAACAACGTAAACTATTGCCATTGCTCTCAGTTACTCAATGTGACCTGATGGTGATACTCTGTTGTTGACTCACGATAGTAGAATCATAGACGTTAAAGAAACCAAACTGGTACTGAGGTTCCACTCCTGCTGTTGAGCTTTCGGGATTCTGGAACAATGAGATTCACAGGCTACCAGGAGATAAAAATACTCAACAGACTTCTCTTCTGTAAACCCTGTGGATGGGTTACAGTAACAACAGGCTTAGCACAATATGCCTACTGGGGAAATAGTGGCGTGAACATTCATTCTGAGAGTAGCTGATGACTTTCTGACTGGATTGGAAGCCTACTCTGTGAAATGAAATTCACTCCTGGTGCAATTAGCTGGGTCCAAAACCTATGGCTACCTCAATAGTAAGAGAGAATGTAAAACGATTATTTTGCTAAATCAAATAGTAATAAACTGCTCCCTATGTTCTTATCCTTAAATTCATAAATTAGGGCATCTTTACACCTTCATCAGAAAAGCTTTTTGTTTTTTGTTTCTTTGTTTCATTTTGTTTTGTCTTTTATTTTCAATAAACGGTGACTAATACAGTGACCCATGACTGGCCAATATACGGAGAATAAGAGGATATGTATGGAGAGCTCAGCTCAAAATGGGACACCGACAACACACTCCTCCTTACAAGGCTCAGGGGATCAGCTTGAGTTATACAAAAGACTATCATAGCCACGAACAGTGGATGTCTGCAGTGAAACAATAATGCCATTGCACACTTGAAGTCACACAGCCATGACTGCACGGAATGCTTCCGTGTGGGCCCCACCACCAGCTGAGTACCTACTGCAGGTTGATGGCTGCTGGCTGACTGAAGGTGAGATTTCTTGGTGTACGTGGTCCTGAAGAGACTACACATACTCCAGACGATGATCCATGGCCTTACAGGCAGGTCTAAGGGAACTCAATGAGCTTATCAACAGATCACATGAAATTGAGAGGGAATCATGGGAAAGAGAGAGGGAAAGCATTGCAGATGATAGATGGGGGTAGATTAGGGCAATATAGCTTAAAGAATGATACAGTTAAACGAACTGAAAAGTGTGTACCATGAGCCAAAATAGATCATTTCCGAGCAATACCAAGTACCGTATAACTAATTTCTTTCATCATGTGTTCAGCTTGTATCATGTGACTTGTTTCTGATGTTATACTGCCTTGAAATATTCAAAAGCCATTCACTTAACTGAGAACAAGATTGTTATGTTGAGACGACCACTCTGACATGGCCTCAAGCAAATGAAATGCCTTCATTAGCCACCCTGTGGCTACACTGGGTGTTTGGGACCCGAGTACAATCTTGAGGCTTTCTTGGGGTAAATTTTTAAGCACAAAAGTCAAAAAGCGAGGTTAGAACATTTAGGCTTTCTGAGGGCTACAGACCTTGATGATTGGGTCTTTGTTCTCATTTTGGCCCCCATTGTTGCTGGTGTGCTAGGTTCCCTGGGCCTGACTGCTACTCTCATCATAGAGTCAGTTGTATTACGGTCTGGGGACCTGTGACAAGGTCACAGCATCTCTCTGTAGCCTTTCTCCAACATGATATAATGCATCACATAATTTTGCATGGTTAAGTCCTAACAATTACCAACATATTGCTTATTATAAGTATATTCTACCAAAAAAAAAAAAAACCCCACTTGGCTTCTTTCAAGGCACCAAATGGTAATTACGATATTGCAGTGAAGATTCCATACAGTAAGAATATTGAATTGATGTTTGTAATAATTTAGATTTTTCATTACAGTGCTCACTAACCCGAAACTTACATTGCTTCACTGATTAACATACACACACGCACGCACGCATGCACGCACACACACACATCTTTTGTGAAATAATAATTCCATTCACTTTAATAACAGGATATTTTACTTAGAAAGCTGAAATAAATGACGATAAGAACCCTTGACTAAGATTCTACATACACAAGTGTGTTATTTAAATTTTCCTTCACTATAGAAACTTCTAGTGAGCAATACAGAGTGACTGTGGTAACATAATTCTTGGGAAGGAAATCTACAAAGTAGGATGTAGAAGAACTAATTTTGTTACTGTTGCAGCCCACACAATGGGACACCAATAGGCAACAATTGATTCAGAATGTGAGACAGAGAAACTCTAGAAGTCTGGCCTTCCCATCAGTATGACTGCAGATCAATAATACATTACCTAGACCAGGGCAGTGCCAAAAAGCCCCTTGTGTTGGCTGCCTACATACAATTTTACTTCAAATAAGCCACTGGAGAATGGTTAATATAGAAAAGTTTTTTCCATGGGCAGTTTGGGTAACAGCCAGCACTGCTGTAGATGTAGCAGGCCTGCCCGATACAACATATACACTATAACTTGGCTCTCTGACTCTGTGTGTGTGTGTGTGTGTGTGTGTGTGTGTGTGTGTGTGTGTGTGTGTTACTATCCATTTAAGTCCAGGCTTGCTCACTAGAGTCTATCTCATAGGTTACTGCATCTCTGAGAACACATAGTCACTCACCATCCAAAGATGGTAGGCATTGGCAATATTGATCATACCTGCTCTATGACTTTAGGTATTATCAGTGACTGATAATGGTTTAAGAATAAATCGTGACTGAACAGTCACATACTAGAAAAACATTGATCCAATAGGTAAAACCACCATTTTTTTTAGTAACTTCCTACAAAGTCTGTGGGTATTTTGGTAACATCTAAACATCCTTTCTTTTTATTTATGGTTAAAATACAAAGATCTAATTGTAAATGTGTGCTTGCTTGTACCGTGCATACAAGTAGGACTAATTTAAGCATGGCCCTCAGTCCCATCAATCCATTATTCTCTGTGATATTTTCTTTACTAATCTTTCAGACACTCCACTGAAGTGACACTAACATGTTATAAGCCACATGTATTTAAACAATCTGGTAAAATCTGATTCATGTAGACTGTCTGCATTAAGTCTACAAATCCAACTAAAAAACATACCCCAACTGCTCCGTCACACTATCACACTCGTCAGAGGAAACATCGAGACAGAGAACCAGTGTAGATGCGTGTGTACACACACACACACACACACATACACACACAACACACACACACAACACACACACAACACACACACAACACACAATACACACACAACACACTCAACACACACACAACACACAACACACATAACACACACAACACATACAACACACACAACACACAACACACACAACACATACAACACACACACAACACACACACAACACACACACAACACACAACACACACAACACATACACCACACACACCACACACACACCACACACACACACCACACACACACAACACACAACACACACACAAAATACACACACAACACACATACAACACACACACACAAAACACACACACAACACACACACACAAAACACACACACAACACACACACACAAAACACACACACCACACAACACACACACACACACACACACACACTACTATGTGTTCCTATACTCTGGACTACTGTGATCAGGATAATGTCTGCCTGCACTTTCTCTGATTCACCTCAGTATAGGAAGACAGTCTGGTGCTGGGGCTCCTTCCCTGTCCTGTAGCCCAAAGCTTTGCAGACTGTAGGCTGTCCTGCCTACCATAGACTTCTGTTCCTGTTTGTTTTTTTTTCAGTCATTGTGCTGTTGTTTGACATGAAAATTTTCATACATTTTTATAGTTTTGCATGAATATGCCTCTTTTACCTCTTCTTAGAAGAAAATAGAAATGTCCCCTTCAACAAGACTCAATTTTATTATGATCTGCATTTGAGAAGAACATTGCACAGATAAATTATTTTCTACAATTTATATCACATTTTTATGCTTTGACTTTATTTAAGCAGTTTATTAGAGACATTGTTTTGGACTACTATGACAAATCATGAAACGTTAGGGAAGTTCTCATTAGCAAAAAATGTCTTGGGGCTGGAGAGATGGCTCAGTGGTTGAGAGGACTGGCAGTTCTTCCAAAAGGTCTGGGTTCAACTCCAAGCACCCACAGAAGAGTTCACAACTCTCTGTAAGTCCAGTTCCAGAAGATCTGACACCCTCACATGAACATACATGTATGCAAAATATAAATAAAAAAAATAAAATATCTTATAAGACCTTCTTTAACTACAGAATGACTTTCAACATTTTGTAATGTATATATTTTAGATTATTTTATTTGTGTATGTATATCTTAAATTATGTATGGGAAAGTTTATTAAGAATGTAAGCATAGTGTTAAGAAAATAACTTTTTAAATTATGAAAATGGTAGACATTTCTTCGTAAAATGTGTGTGTGCATTTTATTCCTGTCTACAAAGAGAAATATCAAACGTTATATAGTTCTTCTCTAAGAATATAAGTATATACTGTTCAGTTATTTATTTTCCAAGTATTAATCTTCAGAAGTCAAGTTGTTAGGATAATATAATGTGGTTTCAGCCAGAATACAGCAAATACAGAGGCGAATGCCAGCAGCAAACCACTGAACTGAGAATAGGACCCCCGTTGAAGGAATCAGAGAAAGAACTGGAAGAGCTTGAAGGGGCTCGAGACCCCATATGTACAACAATGCCAAGCAACCAGAGCTTCCAGGGACTAAGCCACTACCTAAAGACTATACATGGACTGACCCTGGACTCTGACCTCATAGGTAGCAATGAATATCCTAGTAAGAGCACCAGTGGAAGGGGAAGCCCTTGGTCCTGCCAAGACTGAACCCCCAGTGAACTAGACTGTTGGGGGGAGGGCGGCAATGGGGGGAGGATGGGGAGGGGAACACCCATACAGAAGGGGAGGGGGAGGGATTAGGGGGATGTTTGCCCGGAAACCGGGAAAGGGAATAACACTTGAAATGTATATAAGAAATACTCACGTTAATAAAAAAAAAAAATAATGTGGTTTAGTGATATATGTGTGTGCATGTTCTTCACACACACATTTGGTATATAACTTTTTCCAATATATTAATTATATTACTTCTTAAATCTTTGGTTATGTTGTCTAATAAATGAATAATGTCAATTACCATATCTTGAATTATTTGTATTTCAACCACTTATCACTGTAGGGAGTAATTCTCCCGACTCTAGGCCTTGTCTATTTTCAATTGACCTGGTTATCTCTTGCTCATCTTATTGCTTAAAAAGATTTGGTTGTTTGTTTTTTTGTTTTTGTTTTTTTTTCCATTTCCTGTATGTGTGTCTATGTGAGTGTGTGCACTTGTACATGCACATGAGTGTGGCCCCACACAGGGGCCAGAAGAGGGCAGTCTGCTCTCTGGCTCTGGACTTAGAGGCAGCTGTGAGCTACTTGATTGAACGTTGGAAATGGCACTCAGGACCCTTGGCAGGGCAGCAAGAGTTCCGAAAGACCAAGCCATCTCTCCAGTACCTCTTCCTCATTTTATTTGTGACAGCTCATCTTAGAAATTATGTGTTTCCTAGAATATTTTTCATACTTCTTAATATGCTGTTATATATTTTTTTATTAAAATAAGGTTTGTTTTCAGAAATACAGGAAGGAATTTGATGCACTTATTGGGTCAAACTCTAGTTTCAGAAATATATTGAGCCTTGAGTGGTTTAATGGTTGCTTGCAGAAGGAAGGGATGAGGGTAGGAGCTTCTAAAGGACACAGAGTAAAACGCTGGTGTGTGATGGATTCATCCATCATTTTGCTATTGATAATTTTCTCACTGGTATACATCTGTCAAAACCTGTCATGTTGCACACCTTAAAATATGTATTTTATCTCAATTATGTTTCAGTAATACTATTATTTTTTAAAGTGACATCAAGTATGTAATAAACAGCTTTCAGCTAAAACTAAAAACAGAGTTTGATGGGATTTTTTTTCCTACCTTGGACAGATTTCTCTTGTCACCGTTTCAATAGCTTTCAAAAATAAATTGGGAAGCTGAAGAAAGTCACTCTAACTTTTTGGATTTTAAACAGAAGCAGTAAAACACCTAGTTCTGAATCAGACTCCCTTTCAAAGTCCCCAAATAAATACGACTTCTGAGTAGTATTAGAAAGGATAACCATCTATAAATCTCTGACATTAAAAAACCATGGAATCTGTATAAGAGCAGAATCTGTGTTTCTCAGGTAGACCATTAAATAATGATGTTGATTTTAAGATACATTTTAGAGATGGGAACTAAAGAGATTTCATTCATTTTAATGCAGGAGGTGTTGCTATAATGATTCCCAAAGGCAGTATGCACTAGAATCATACACACACACACACACACACACACACACACACACACACCCCTACCTTAAGCAGCATTAATAGAGGTTAAGGTGACTGGAGAATGCAGTAGAAGGATGTGTTTATTGGCAGAATTGCCAAGGGATAGGGCACAGGCTGTGAGTCAGCCGGTCTCAAGCAGGGGCCCAGCAGGGATCATGCTGTTACCACCACAGGGACTGCTCCTGGGCCTGTGGTGTGCTCAGCTTCCTTAGCAGAAAGGCACTTCTATAATTCTCACAAAATGGTTGGTTAATTAATTGATTGATGTCATGCAGACGGAGGGTAGCGGGAACAACTCTGGCCTTAGAGTCTAAAGGTCAAAATTAAAGCCCCAGAAAATCATCTAGTGTTTTAGAACTTGAGTTTCCCTTAATATTTGCAAATTGTAGACAAAACGTATACTTTCTGAGATTGTAGTAAAAATCAAATATCTCATGCCTGTGGAAACCTTGGTCATACTATAACAGGGCTGGAGATGGAGCCGAATGATAGAATGTTTGCCTAGGACATGCAAAGCCCTGTACATATACATAAACAAGCATAGTAGACACACTAGGAAACACTAGGCATGGCTGTGATGGTGGTGATTCTCTAGTGGGCTCATCAGTTGGTTATTAGTTCCCAGTGATGTGTTTGTTCCGAATGCATGGGGCAGGTTTTGATTCACAGCCCTGAACCCCTGTATTCCAATAATTGCTAGAGTAAGTCTGAAAGATTTTCTATAAGTTTGAGAAGTTAATGATTTGAAACAATACAAACAGAACTCAACAAAGTTCTCACATCAAATATAGTGACTTTGAATGATAACTAAAGACGTGTCTGTCTGTCTGTCTGTCTGTGTGTGTGAGAGACAGAGAGAGAGAGAGAGAGAGAGAGAGAGAGAGAGAGAGAGAGAGAGCTCTCCCCCAAGTGTGTTTAATACAGAAGACAAGAAGATAATGAAGGTTATAAAAGCAAGCACAGTTACGTGCTATGTGAACACAAGTTGTGAAATAAAGCTAGATTTTTATTGCTTGTTTTTCTATGTGAATTTGGGCCTGTCTCTTTCCAAAGATTCTGCATAGCTCTGTCCATGTCCTGCCTGCTGACCATTTACCAGCATGCCTGGGAGGCACCTGGCATTCAGCATATTCAGTTTGAAATTCATTATCTGCTCCCCAGGTGTTTTATCAGAAGCCTGGAGTCAGCCTTGACACTCTCTCCTCAAATCTCCTCTGCCCCATATAGATCAGCCTCCAGTCTGTTTTCATATTGTCCTGTCCCCAAATCTACATTCCTGTGGTACCTGCCAGGGTTCAAGCGATGGGATTTCCAGTGTCTAGTGTCCTTCTCCCCACAAACAGCCCACCCTACAAACTGTCACTGCTAACAACCTTGCTTACAAGCTGCTAATTAGCTTTCCTGAACACAAGACTTTTTCTTCTGCTTGGAACTTAACTTTGCAGGATATTCAGGTAAACCGGTCAGGGTATATGCTTAAAAGCTGGTCACCACAGAGTTCTTTAAAATAGAGGAAAAAAAATATAAACCCTGCCTATCCCAAAAGAGGGCATTAGTTGTATCAATAGACTTTAACATAACTGAAATGACAGCTAAATTCTGTGTTTGATGTTTTCAAGTGATATATAAGGCTGGACATAGTAACTCACACTTGTGTCCCTATCACTCCAGAGGCGACCGTACGTCACCACAAGATAAAGGGCAGCCTGGACCACTCAGGAAGGTCCAGGGTAGCGCATGTAACAGAGTGTAAACTTGCCTCTAAATAAATCCATACATAGATAAATGACTCATTGATCTATATTCAATAATTTGAGAAGTCACGGATAGTGTTAAGGTTTTTCTTTTCAAACTCATGATGATCCTCCTGCCTCAGTCTTTAGAATGCCAGGGTTTCAAACATAAACTATAATGCCTGATTTCCTAGCATTATTGAACAGCGTGCATGACAGACCTTTAAGGAATATATTAGACTATTAAAAGATTTCTAGGTAATGGGATTTAGCAGGATTCTTTCTTCTAATCTGACATCCCCCAAAACAAAAGCCAAGGATTTGTGTGGAACTACTGAACTGGTCTTTAGAAAATATAGTACCTCTGGAGAGAATTCCAGTGAGCCACCGTAACACCATTCCTTAGTACCATAGAGAACTTTGAAATCCAAATTGGAAATCCACCTGTGTTCGAAAGAATAGGCACAAGGGATTCTGGCTAGCCCTATTTGTCTAGTTTCTTATTCAAGGTGTGTGTGTGTGTGTGTGTGTGTGTGTGTGTGTGTGTGTGTGTGTATGTGTGTGTGTGTGTGTGTGTAAAACCCCTGACACAAAAATGTGGGCATTAATTAAAAACAAAACCAAAATTAATAGGCACAAGGGATTCTGGCTAGCCCTATTTGTCTAGTTTCTTATTCAAGGTGTGTGTGTGTGTGTGTGTGTGTGTGTGTGTGTGTGTGTGTGTGTGTGTGTAAAACCCCTGACACAAAAATGTGGGCATTAATTAAAAACAAAACCAAAATTAATCAGCGTAGAAGTCTGGTTTTGAACACAAGGACTAATGATGCTGTAGGAACCAGGGTAAAACAGGGAATATCAATGCCCTGCCACTCACACATTTATTTCTACATCTGTCTCCCAGTTAAGTCTCCTGGTAGGGGTTATTTTTCAGACATCTGTGTTTGCTCACCCACTGACCTTTAAGTAGCAACGATAGAAAATGTTGTCCTTTGAAAGGTGCATTTTTAATTTATCTGTATGGTCTTTCGCTTGCCTGGTGCCTATAGAGGCCAGAACAAGGTGTCATGTCCCCTAGAACTGGAGTTACAACGGTTGTCAGCTTTTACAAGACACTGCCAACTGAATCTAGGTCCTCTGCAAGAGCAATAATTGCTCTTAACTGCTGAACCATCATCTACAGCCCTGAATTCTTTCTTTCTCTCTTCCCTTATTATTTGTTTTTTAAAAATGAAAGGCACATATAGATTTCTTCAGTATCCTGCCAGTCTTTGTTTTCTCATGTTTTCATAGCTTGAGAGACCAGGGCCCAGATTTTGTGTGCACATCTGCAAGAGTACCCACCTGCTACTCTCTGACAGTCACTTTGTAATTTACACACATTTGATGCCGGTTGGAGGGGATAATGATTGCTGTCACAGAAATGACATATATTTGTCCTAACACAGAGTGCTAGAAGCTCCTTGCTACCATTTTACAATAACTCAAATGAAAAGAAATGCCTTAACTATCGCTAGAAAAATATTACTCGTCTAACCCCTCCTCAAATGACTTTCTTTATTATTTCTTTTTGTTCGTTTGCTTGTTTTTTGTTCCCTCTACATCCTCTACAGATACGCATCTCTTTTATACTAAGACATGTATGGCTGGTATGAGAAGGGGCAGTAAAACAAGTTACAGGCCTGTTTTATGAGTCTACATGGCTTTACACAGGGGATGGGGAAGGGCTTATCGGACAAAGTGCTCACTGTGCAAACGCAAGAACCTGAGTTCAAATGCCCAGGACTCACGTAAAATATTCTTGGTGGTATATCTGTAATATCTATACTGGGGGAGTGGAGGGTGGAGACAGAAGGATTACTGGGATCTGTTGACTAGCTAGTCTTGCTAAACTGATGACTTTTCTGGTTTAGGGAGAGATACTGTTCCTCATGGCCCCCTACCAAATATTAGATGGCTTAGAACATATGTGACTCCAGATCCACACCATCCAACACCCACCTTTGTATGCACTCACATGAATGTGCACATACACCTCCAAACATACAAATGCATGGTTACCAAATTAAAATATGTCTGAGAAGAATAAGGCAGGTAACATTAGAGAGAGAAACATCTGATATTTACTTCAGGCCTCCTTGCACACTAACAAGTACATAAGCATAGATACCTGTATATACATGAGCACATAGATCATACATACCCACACAATAAGTAAATAATTTATGTGGATATTTATACATGTATGCTAAATAATTAGTCCTGGGTATGCTTGATATTACTGTGGTGACTTGCCTTATCAAAAACATAGATCTTTGGAATTCACAGCACAGTAGTGCATCAAATTGCTCTACCCCGAATAATATTGAATAATATTTATGCCTTCACTATAAGCTGACTTTTTTGTTAATTTTTATGAATTTATTTAAAAATGATTTTTTATTACAACATGTAGAGAATATACGAGCTTTTATGTACTTCTGGATTTAAAACTTAACCTTTGTCTCTACACACAATAGCAAAGTTAATAATAAAAGAAAGTTGATAATAAAGAAAAAAGAAAGTCAGCTGTTCCTCAAAATCCCCAGTCACTCAGGTAACAGGAAGGTAAAGGTTAAGGACAGAGCTTCTGACCCTGGTCCTTGGTCCTTGGGTCACGTAGATGACTCAGATGTACATGCATGGGTTCCTCTTCTGTAAACTGCTAATAACCATACTGCATGATTGATGACATCACTGAAACAATCCTGCATGGTGCGGGTAAACTGACCGGCATCATGCTAGTATAAACCTCTAATTCACCGGCTACTCTACAATACTCTCCATGATTTCAGGAGAAATGTTTGGTTTGGGGGTTTGAGATTATAGCTCATGCCATGTCCACACGGATAGAAAACGAACAGATAATCAAGTAGGCCTCTTGATTTTTTTTTTCAAATGCAGGATTGTGCAAAAGCTACTTGTATTCATCGGCAACTGGAATTCAAAGTTTGAGATCTGATGGTTCCCTACTGATATCAATGTGCTTTCTGTGGCTACAAGATGCTTCCTCCTGGGTAGCAGCATGAGCCACAGAAACTCCTAGCCTGCAGTACAATCACAGAAAGAAATGGGGGCTGAGATATTCAGTGGGCCAACGGAATTCACTGTAGTTTTCCTTGAAGATATTTTACCTTCTGATGGATTTGCTTGGGAATGGCCCCATCACAAATCAAAGAACACCCAACATGCTACCTAGCACATGGGCAGACATGTTTAGCATCAGCAACTGTTGGATTCTGTGTGTGCGTGCCTGGCATTGGATACTGTTCCTGTCAAAAAAGTTGTGACCTTGCCACTCACCCGACAGATGGCATTGCCTGATTAAAGTCAGGCCATATTTAGACCATTTCTATAAAGGCTTTGTCATTCAGAGAATCATTTCTGCCTACTGGTGTGGTTTCTTTTCAAAGTTAAAACAGGCAAAACTGCTGGGCATCTTCTCAGAATGACTTTTCTGTCCCCTTGTTTTCAGGACAAAGGGGGTTGTATTTTCCTAAGGAGACTTGTCACACTCTCGAAAAAGAAAAACACAATGCACACAATAGTTTAGTAACAATGAAGAGTTTGTCCTAATTAAAAACTACTTCGAACAAGTAGCTGTCTCCTTTTTGAAGACGAAATGCTGTGAATGTCAGCCTGCACGTGTGAAAGAAGCGGAAGGCGGTGGGAGAACCTTGAGTGACTGGTACATAGCACTTTAAATTCATCTAAAATAGACATGGTCTGATTATCACATACATATGCATGTGTTGTTGTGTACATGTGTGTTTGTGTGTGTGCATGTGAATCTATGTGTGGATGTTCACACCTTCCTACGCAGAAATGTATTTATCCTCCTTACCTTCTAGTTGGTGTGATGAAATACTGGATACCCAAAGCAGGTTAGCCAGAGAAAAGGTTTATTTCACTCTACATTTCCAGTTCAGTCCTTCACTGAGGGAGACCAGGGTTGGGAACTCAAAGCAGAAATCTCAATTCAGGACTGCAGGGTAATCACTCTCAGCCAAGAGTTACAGCAGGAAAAATGGAGGATGGTGCTTGATAGCCGAGAATCTAATGTTTCGCTAGCTTTCTTGTCCATTCTTGAACTAACTGCCCAGGGATGATGCTAGCCATGATGGCCTGGGCCCCCTACCTCAATTTATTAATCAAATATTAATCAAATATAATCAAAACAATTGCCATAGACATGTACGCAGGTCAATCTGATCTATAGAGCTTCTTTGTGGAGGCTTTCCTCTCAGATGACTAGGCTGCAAAGGGTTGACAATTAAAACTAAGTAGGACGATATTTACAAATGGGTGATATAAAACACTCAACTAATTTTGAACAAAATGTCAAAGGCATTTCTGCGAAATCTTACACTCTTAACTGAGGCATCATGGTCTTGCTATAAATATATAGCTTAATTTATTTACATGTAAACCTAATTACTTCGTTTAATTGCTCCCTTGTCATTGAATCACAGATGGTTGGATGTAGGAAAGGATAAATTAAAGCAGTCCAAAGGAGCAGAGTTTGGAGGACAGTCATGATTAGGAATTGAGCAGACTGACTTCTGTCTGCACTCTTCCACTTAAGAGTGACATAGCATCAGGCAAAAGGTTCATTGTTTTTCAAACTCGGATTTCCTTTTTCCTTCTTCTATTCCTTCCTTTCTCCTTCCCTCCCTCTCTCCTTCCTTCCTTCTCTTCCCCCATTCTTCTTTATTGAAAATAGATCCTTTTCTCATATAACATATTCAGATTATAGTTTCACCGTCTCCCAGTTCCTCCTTTCCTATCCTCTCTTCTCCTCCCCTCCCCTCCTCTGTGGATACACTTTCTGTGTCTCATTAAAAGAGAACAGGGTCCTAAGAGATATCAACTAAACATGACAATGAAACAAAGATGAAGATAGACACAGCAGCCCAGTAGGAGGGAAAGAGTCCTAAGAGTAAGCCTAAGAGTAAGTTCTAAGACCCTCTCGTTCTCATAGTCAGGAGTTCCGCAAAAATATTTAGCTAATAGCTGTAATACGTATATGTATATCTGATTATATGTTTATAATAATATGTATATGATTACATGTATGTATGTTTATGTGTATGTGTATGATATATGTATGACCTGGTGAAGGACCATGTAAGCCCTGTGCTTTCTGCCTCTGTCTCTGTGAACTTACATGTGCCGTGCTTAGATAATTCAGATGACCGCGTTCGCCACCACCTGCGGCTCTTACAATCTTTTTGCCATCTCTTCCATGGAATTCCCTGAGCTCTGAGGGGAGTAATTTGATGAAGACCTCCAATTTTGATTCTTTCTTCAAGCTATTGTCTGGTTATGAGTCTCTGCATCTGTTCCCATCTGCTGCTAAAGGAAGTCTCTCCAATGATGACTGGTTAAGACCCTGATCTAGGACTATATTAAAGTATCATTAGGAATTATTTTATTGATTACTATTTTAGACCAGTTGCGTTGGTTTTACCACAGATATCTAGGCTATCTAGTCTCTGGTTCTTGGTGTCACACGGTGTCAGGTATTGCTTTCTTCCCATAGAGTAGGCCTTAAGCCAAATAAGGCATTAGTTGGGCACTTCCACAAGTTCTGTTCCACCATGCCCCCAGGGTATTTTGCAGCCAGGACGGGTTGTAGGTCAAGGATTTTGTGAATGGGTTTATGTCCACATTTCTCTTCCAGTAACCTGCAGAGTACCTTCCTCACACCAAAGAGACTACATGGAGTTCTATAAGTTTTTTAGATATTATCCTTAGCAATGGGGCTGTGCTATCAGTGTGTGGAGAGCCACCCTTTGTCTTAGCATCAGTGTGGATTGTTTGGGGATTTCCATGGGACCTCCCTGGCTAACAATCCAATTGAATACAACCTAGGTTAGACGCTGGAAACCTTGCCTGGCTACATAAAATGGCATCTGGGCCTCCTTATTCTCCATTACTAGGAGTCCATAGTGGGTGTACAAGTGTGTACTGCCACCAAATGAGGAAGAAAGGTCCCTTGCTGCATATGCTTACCAGCATGAGCCATCACTTGTCTTACAAACCTTAGCCATTCTGACAGGCATACGGTGGAATCTCATTGTAGTTTAATTTGCATTTTCTTGATGACTAAGGAACACTTCTGTTTCCCAGCCATTTGAGATTTCTCTATTGAGAATTCTGTCTATAGCTGTACCCCATTTTGTAATTGGGTTATAAATGTTAATATCTAGTTTCTTGAGTTCATATATTTTGGATATTAGTCCTGTATCAGATATAAAGTTGGTGAAAATCTTTTTTGCATTTTGTAGGCTGCTGCTTTGGCTGATTGGCATTGTCCTTTGCTTTACAGAAGCTTTTTAGTTTCATGAGGTCCCATTTATTATGTGTTTATCCTAGTGCCGTCACTATTGGTGCTCTGTTTAGAAAATTCTCTCCTGGCCAATGCATTCAAGTCTATTCCCCACTTTCTCTTTTATCAGGTTCAATGATTCTGGTTTATATTGAGGTTTTTGATACACTTGAACTTGGATTTTGTGCAGGGTGATAAATATGGTTCTATTTGCATTCTTCTACATCTACTTTGACCAGCATCATTTATTTAAAATGCTGCCCTTTTTTCCCCGTGTTTATTTCTGACTTCTTTATCAGAAATCAGGTGTCCATACATGTGTAGCTTTCAGTCTGGGTCTTCAATTTGATTCCATTATTTACTTTGATTTCTTCCTTTCCTATTTGTATCCCTTTGATTTCCTTCAGTTGTCCTGTTGTTTTTTACTAAAATTTCAAGTACTATATTGAATAGCTATGAAAAGAATAAACAGCCTTGTCTTGTTGCTGATTCTAGTGGAATTGCTTTGAGTTTCTCTCCATTTAATTTGACCTTGGCTATAGGCTTGCTGTATATTCCCTTTATTGTGTTTAGGTATGTCCCTTGTATGCCTGATCTCTCCAAGACTTTTATCATGAATGAGTGTTGAATTTTGTCAAAGGCCTTTTTTCCATCTAATGTAGTTTTTATCTTTCAGTTTGTTTATACGTTGGATTACATTTACTGGTTTTTATATATTGAACTATCCCTGCATCTCTGGGATGAAGTCTTCTTGATCATGATAGATAATCTTACGTGTTCTTGGATTCAGTTTATTATTTTATTGAGCATTTTTGCATTGTGTTCATAATGAAAATTGGTCTACAATTCTCTTTCTTTGTTGAGTCTTTGTGTGGTTTGGGTATAAGGGTGACTATGGCCTCATAAAATTAATTGGGCAGTATTCCTTCTGTTTATTTTTCTGGAATAACTTGTGAAGTGTTGGCATTAATTCTTCCTTAAAAGTCTGTCAGACTTCTTCATTAAAACTGTGTAGCCATGGTTCTTTTTAGGTTGGGAGACTTTTAATGACTGCTTCTATTTCACTAGGGGTTATGGGTCTATTTGAGTTGTTTATCTAATCTGGATTTAACTTTGGTAACTGGTAACCCATTGAACAAAATTATCCATTTCTTTTCATTTTTTTTTATTTGGTGGAATACAAGTTTTTAATGTATGTTACTACGATTCTCTGGATTTGTATGCTGTCTGTGGTTATACCCCCCTTTTTGATTTTTTTGTCAATTTGGATGTTCCCTCTGTGCCTTTTATTT
Organism: Rattus norvegicus; assembly: GCF_021556685.1. Lineage (NCBI taxonomy): Eukaryota > Metazoa > Chordata > Mammalia > Rodentia > Muridae > Rattus > Rattus norvegicus. The sequence goes on from NC_141535.1 coordinate 42,708,465, forward strand.
AGCTATGACAAGGGTTTGTCTATCTTGTTGTTGTTCTTAAATAACCAACTCACTGTTTTATTGACTCTTTGTATTGTTTTCTTTGTTTCTTTTATACATTTGCATCTTGAGTTTGATTATTTCTTGCCATCTACTCACCTAGTGGGTCACTCCTTCTCTTTGTTCTCGAGCTTTCAGGTGTGCTGTGAAGTCACTAGTATGAGATCTCCCTGAATTTTTTATGTCAGTATTTAGTGCTATAAACTTTTCTCTTATTATTGCTTTCATTTGTTCTATAACTTTGGGTATGCTGCTTATCCATTTTCACTAAGTTCTAGAAATTTGTTATTTCATCTTGATCTATTTTTTTTATTTGATAGAGAGTCAGTTTCCATGAGTAACCTTTTGGCTGTTTGTCATGGTTGATATCCAGCTTTAATGTGGGATGGGCTGATAGGATACAAGAAGTTATTTCAATTTTCTTGTATGGGTTGAGACTTGCTTTGTGTCTGAGTTCTTGACCAATTTTGGAGAAAATTTCATAAGATACAGAGAAGAAATTGTTTTGATTATGGCTGAAATATTCTCTAAATTTGGTTTATAAGCTTTGTAAGGTCCAGTATTTTTCTGTTTAGTTTTTGTCTGGATAACCTGGCCATTGATGAAAGTGGGGTATTGAAGTCCCCCACTATTAATGTGTGAGATTGTATGTGTGATTTAAGCATTAATAATGTTTCTTTTACACACTCGGGTGCACTTATGTTTGGGGCATAAGAATTAAAATGTCTTGATGTATTTTTTTTCTGGTGAGAATTTTACTCCATCTCTTTTGATTAATTTTGGTTTGCAGTCTATTTTGCAGTTTGTTTTTTTTTAGTTCTAGTTGCTTGAAAAGTCTTTTTTCAGCCCTTTACTATGAAATAATGACTATCCTTGATGTCAAAGTATGTTTCCTGGGTGCAGCAGAAGAATGGATTCTGTTTCCACACCCACTATGTTAGTCTATGTCTTTTTATTGAGGAGCTGAGACCATTGATATTGAGAGATATTGAGGGATAGCATACATGTAATTGAGAGATATTGAGGGATAGCATGCATGTAGTTAACCTTTTTTGGTTGAAGGTTTCCTTCTAGCACCTTCTTTAGGGCAGAGTTTGTAGCTAGATATTGTTGAAATTTGACTTTATCATGAGATGTTTTATTTTCTCCATCTTTGGTGACTGGAAATTTTGCTGGGTATAGTAGCCTGGGCAAACATTAGTTGGATCTTGAGTGTGCAGCACATCTGCCCAGGTCCTTCTGGCTTTTACAGTCTCCATTGAAAATCCGGTGTAATTCCAGTAGGCCTGCTTTATATGTTATTTGGCATTTTCCCCTTGAAGCTTTTAATATTCTTTCTTTGTTTTGTATGGTTAGTCTTTTGGATATTAGGCAGCAAGAAGATCTTCTTTTCTGATCCAATCTATTAGATGTTTTGTATGTTTCTTATATCTTTATAGGCACCTCCTTCTTTATGTTAGGAAGTTATTCTTTAATGATAACTTTATTGGAGACATTGTTGGGCCTTTGAGTTGGGTTTCTTCTCCCTTCTCTATTAGGATTATTCTCAGGTTTGATCTCCTCATAGCATCCCAGATTTTCTGCATGTTTTTGTGTCAGATTTTTTTTTGATTCAACGTATTTTTTGACTGATGTATTTACTTCTTCCATGGTATCTTCCATGCCTGAGATTCCCTCTTTCATTGCTTGTATTATGTTAGTGAATCTCACCTCTGTAGTTCCTGTCCAAGTTCCTAAAATTTTCATTTCCAGAATTCCCTCAGTTTGTGTTTTATTTATTGATTCTATTTCCATTTTCATGTCTTGAGCAGTTTTATTTGCTTCTTTAAACTGTTTCTTTTGTGTTCACTTGGATTACTTTAAGACATTTATTTATTTATTTCTCAGGGAACATCCTGGATTTCTTTAAGAGGTTTGTTAATTTCCTCATTAAGGACCTCTACTATTTCTATATAGCTGATTTTAGGTGTTTGTGGATGCTGTGGTAGTCTAGCTTGGCCTTATTGGAGACATATTGCCCTGGGTGTTATTGATTGTGTGTTTATGGTAGCTTCTAGGTATCTAGGTTTGGGATAATTTTATGTCTAGCTAATGATTGATTTGTCTTTGTTAGATACGTATTTTACTCCTTGATTTCTGTTTTCTTTCTGGATTTTGGAGAATGTGTTGGCTGTTTTTTGCCTGTTTTCCTGTTTTGCTCAGCTGGTGTTTACACACAGAAAGTCTGTTGGTGTGGGAGGATAGGATATTGGAATGAGTTGTGAGGGAAGGAAAGTTGGAGATCGTAATCAGCCGGGGATGGGGTGATAGAGGAAAGGGAAGCCACGGCAGGTTTCTTGCACCAGGTCTGTGAATGATAATGGCAGAATTGGACCTCAGGAGCAATAGCAGAGGTTGGGTTTGCCTTCAGCCTCCTTGTTGTCCCGGGAAGAGCCGCCCTTGGGTTAGTGCGAGATGCCTGCTAGAACTGAGGTCTGAGACAAAGTAACAGTGAGGGGGTTAGGAGTTGTACAAGAGATCTGCTCTAACTCTGCTGAGCGGTGAAGGATTTCTCTTGTGTTTTTATTTCGTCTTTCCCTGCAGACATCTTCCAACCCCCTCCCCCCAAATCAGAACACAAATGACAAAAGAGTAAGCCTCACCCTATTTTAATATGAGTGCCTTCTAATTAAATAAATCTATAAAAGCCCCATTCCCAAATAAGGACATATTCTGGGTTTCTCAAAGGTGGAGACTTCAACAGAAAAATGTTTGCAGGATGACACAAGTCCATTTATAACATGACTCAAATGCCATGTTTTTGTAAACAAGTTTTGCCTAACTACATATATTGAAGAGAATCCTGCCCTTTCCTACAATTCTTTACCCTATATAGTATGTCTAAGTTTATTAAAAAAAAAAACTACACCTTCATTTTTTCCTTGTCCACCTCCCCCACTACTCTGAACGCTCTACCATGTGTACCTGCCATAGACTTACTGTCTTAGATATTGCATGCCTGGATACTTACGTGAAATAAAAGCCTGGCAATACTGTCTGGCTCGAGATTAGTACACAATAAGTGGTGGGTGCTATAGTTATTTTTAAAGTCTTGTTCTTCATCTAAATTGGTAGCCACTAGCCTCATATCAAAAAAAATGAAACTTAGTTTTCACAAATGTAAATTTGAATAACATCTAGTGGCTCGAGAATTGGGCAGATACTCTGTAGAACACTTTTGCTCTTGCAGAAAATGGCATTGGAACCTGCTGGACACGAGGAAGAGTCATAGCAACTGAGATGAGGCTATCCATAAAAGCTCACATCTAACCTAGCCTCCCTGCCCTAATTCCACAGCCCTGTGCTGCTTTCTCCTCAACTCTCTGGTACAACTCAACAGGCCCTACTTGCTTTTTGCCTTCGTGATCCTAGAAAGGAACTGGAAACAGACCTTTCTACAGTTATTAAATTAAAAATACAGATTTATGTTTTAAAACGTTACAAAGGGGTTGTCTTTAAAATGTGATTAGCATAACTATTGTAGACTGCAGCAGCTAGTTTTTACTTTAACTCTTCTCTTTGCTATTTAGATAAATAAATGGTAGGTCTATTTCTTCTTCTGAAGATTCTGTTTCACACAAATTAGGATGGGCTCCATGGGTTGATTTGAATAAGAATGGCACCCACAGGGTCACACATTTGAATGCATCTGGGAGTGATACTGCCCGAGAGACATTAGGAGTGAGGTCTTGTGGGAGTAGGTGTAGCCTTGTTGGAGGCAGGACAAGCAGGCTTTGAGATTTCAAAGCTCAAGCCAGGCCTAGTGTCTCTACCTGCTGCATGTGAATCCAGATGTAGAACTCTCCACTCCTCTCCATGTTTCTATGCAGGCCACCATGGCTGCAAGCCAGCTCCAATTAAATGCCTTTCTTATAAGAGTCGCTGTGGTCATGGTGTCTCTTCACAGCAATAGATCATTTACTAAGACACGCCATAAGAAGCAAAATGTGTTAGGGTAGGACTGAATGGTTTCTGGTTTCAGGGTACCACGTGGGTATAGATGCAGGTAAGGCTAGCAAGGAAGCTACATGGTATGTGTGTTCCAGCAGTGGCCTCATCACTTGAGAAAGTACCTGAATTTTTATCATCACTTTCAGGCCCCAGGTTAGGTTGTAGCAACTTTGTGTTCAGAAAGTAACCTAGTGCTTCTAGATATCTCTTCTGGTTGGTGGTAAAACCATGACTATGAGTAAAAAGCCTTATGGCTTCATATGAAAAAAAACCCCAAAGCTTCAGAAAACAGCTGTATTTCTAATGATGGGCTCATTAATGTCATCTGCTAAAGGGCATACAAGGGCATAATTAACTCATAATGGACTTAGGAAGTAGTAGAAAGCTTATTGCCTACATAAATTCCAAGGATTAGCTAAGAACAGAGGATAAAATATCTGTGGCAGCGGTGATGCTTTATTTTGATTGACTGAATTGAGAAATCCTTAGGACCTTATTGAGGCAAATCTTGGGAGGATGCTCCCAAGGAGGACCCACTGAACTAGGAAAGAATACCCAGCACCCTCCCATGGGCAGGGTCTATGATTCAATGAAAGGAAATAAAAGACTCCATCTCTCTGCTTCTTGATTTGCCCAGAAGAAAGAAAGTTTCTATAGCTACCAGGAGCCATTCCACACCGTACTTTCACCGGTGTTAGGGTATACCCTCAGCCCAAGATCCAAACAAACCCTTAGACCTTTGCTTATTTACGGGTGTCTGGCCACAACAACAAGGCATGTAAATCATAACTCATGCAGTAGTAAACTCAGAATATGTATGTCTGTATTGAAAGAAGAATATCAAAGGCCCAGAGTCCACTGCAGAAGAATCTTCTGTTACCATCACCTTAGTCTTTGTTGAACTACACAATGTCATTATCACAGTCTCAGTGACTTTTGTGATAAGAATAGATGGTTCTAGGGTTTTCACTCCTAAAAATCCATGCCTTCAAATCTCCTCACCACTCCTTTTAGCTGGAGAGATTGATTTTCACTGCTTGCCTTAAATGGCCCAGGCTCTTTGCCCTACACTACTGACAATGAAGAGCTAGTATCTCTCTGCATCACTCCACAAATGAGTCCTTACTGCCTGATTTGGGTTGCAGAGAAGATTGGTCCCTAGATGCTGAGTAAGGGAAGAGTGGAAGATTAATTATATACAAAATGGAAGACTCCCTGCTGGGTCTAATGAGCCACTTTTCAGAAGAAATAGAAGTTATCATTTGAGGAGTGTGGCAAGGCAAAGAAAGGGGATATTTACCAGGAATAGTGCTTAGGATATAGAGTAAATATTTTATTAGGGTTTGAAACATGGGAAGCAGGAATAGCATATACATTCCACGGTCTTGAGATGCCACTGTTTATGAATCTGTCTTGGTATTTTAGCTCACTGCTCATTAAAGTTATTACCTTAACATATTTAATCAAAATATTGACTCTATTCTCACACTGCAAATAACTCGTGACATGACTTGGAGCTTAATATTTTTTTAACCACTAGAAGGATAAGAAAACAATTCTTACCTTTGCATCATTAAAATGGTAGTGCTTCACATGGTATTTTATTTTAGCTTATAGGTTTTTATTTTATTTTCATTTTAGAGGAAAAATTATTTCTATGATTTCATTTGAGGTGGGGGCAACATACAAGCTTGCAATGAGCTTAACCAACACTGTATCATAGACTCTACATTGACTCTCCAATTATTAAATTGAGCCATTTACTTATTCTGTAATGCTATGAATACTAAAACAAAGAACTGATGTTTATAACGCTATTTAAGGTATAGCTTCATTGACACATATGAATTGTGTGCATCCAACCTGTACAATTTGATGGTGTGTGTGTGTGTGTGTGTGTGTGTGTGTGTGTGTGTGTGTGTGTGTAAAATCATCACCATGACTATAGACCTCTGTTTATTTAAACGACCTAACTCTGTCATTGACTTTGGTTGAAATATTTGAACTATAGGAAACTCATTTCAGAGTTTTTCAGAGTTCACCTGTTACTTAATAAGATCCAGAAATGAAAAAAAATTAACAAAAATACCCTTCATAACTTTAATGGCTAAGAGAGCCTACATGAACAGCAGCCATTAGTGTGGGATACAAGAGATATCGTATTAATAGTATAGCAATGTAATGATTTTAAAACAGACTGTTCTCTAAAATATTACCATCTTTTGCTTTACAATTATCAAGTGAACAAATAGTTATGAGCAGTGGTATCTATTTAAGTCTTTTTTAAAAGTCAAACTTTGATCAAGGTTTATGGTTATGATTACTTGTAAGTCTTAACATTTACATATGTAATAATTATTTATCCTGATCTCTCCTATTTGACATTCTTTCCATTGCACAAATTTATTGACCAGAGGAAAATTGACAAATGGGTGTTCAAAGGTACGTAATACTCCTTTGTGTATGTATGTTGCATATGTGTGTTTGTTTTTGCATGTATGTGTGTGTTTGCGTGCGTGTGTGTATGCATGCATTTATTCATGTATGTGTATAGGTGTACACATGCCATTCTTTGTGCATAGACTTTAAAAGACAGTGCCTGGGGTTAGTCTTCACCTTCCAGAATCTTTAAGCTGGGGTCATAACCTTTTGGTCATTTACTATTGCATACACCATGCTGGCTGACAGGTCTCTAGGGATTCCCTAGTTTTACCTAGAGTCACAGATATAAATGACAATGGTTTATGTGAGTTTTATACAGTTGCTCAAGTCCTTACCCACTGAGTCATCTCCCTAGCTTTGTACATTCTCCTCTCTCTCTCTCTCTCTCTCTCTCTCTCTCTCTCTCTCTCTCTCTCTCTCTCTCTCTCCCTCCTTCCCTCTCTCCCTTCCTCTTTCCCTGCCCCTTCCTTCATTCTTTAATCTGAAGAAATGAAGGCTACTGTATTAAACTGCACAAACGCCTTTGGATGGCGAGTTTTTATTGCCGAATTTTAAAAGCGCTACAAATTTAGAAACCTCAAGCCTTCTTTTTCTTCCCTTTAATCTTACAGTTCCTTAGGCAGAGACCTCGAAGTGGCAGGGGCTTGGTTATCTGTTCACTTGATCCTAATGCTAACTGCATCGGCCAAATACATCTGAGAGCTCAAGATTCAATGCCAAGATTGTTTCTGCCACTTAAGGACTTGCTTGGTTCTGCAGTTGTGTGATGAAGATTTCCTATTTCCATTTTAGCTTTGCCTGGATGTCCCTTTCTTCTTAAAGGCCATTGCCAAGCCCCTCCCACCATTGCTCACTCCATCTCAATGCAAATGTCTCCTCCCATCACCCTCATGGCTCAGAATCCCTCTTCTGCATCCAACCACAAGAAATACTCTGCATTTACAGAACTCACGATAGTAAGCTTAGACCCACCTCAAGTAGCACTCCACCTTTGGTGTAAATAGTTAATCACAAAACCCCTTCTTCCCATGTCACAATCCAGTCATTAATTGTCATTCAGGCTGAAGACAGAAAACATCTTAGTGTTTTGTAGTAGCTGCAGGATTATTCATTATTTTATAATTAACTTATTGTTGGACAATTTTGCACATATTTATAACATATTCTGATCACACTCATCCCTTTCTCCTCCTCTCCTTTTTCATCCAGACTGTTTCCTCCTCTCAGAAGGTCCCCATGCCTTTTTATTTTTCTTTTGCTTTGATGCTCATTGAGTTTAACCAAAGCCATTCCTGTAGGGACAGTGTGTAGCCATCCACTGGCTCAACCCTTCCTCTCTCCCCCAGTAACTGTTTGGGAAGAATTGAACTCCTTCGGCCTCTTCCGCATATATGACCAGATGTTTGCAGGTTCAGACCTGTGTACGTCCTGTGCAAGCAATCACCACGGCTGTTGAACACAGTAATACAGTCTCACCATGCTCTGTCCGAGACAGCGTCGCACACCGAGCTTCCTATCTCCAGGCCCTTCCATCGTTTCTTCTTTCTCCTTATTCTTCCCTCCCTGCCTTTCCCTGCCAAATCTCAACACGTCATGCTGTTAATACACAGGTCTCCTAATAATTCAGCATCCCCTGAGAGAGCACTTGTAATTATTAAAGTCATTAGGCTGAAATTGATCATCGACCCAGTTCACAGTCAACAGGAGATCTGTGAATCCTGAGCCACAAACGATGACCCTCAGACAGTAATGTGAACCATGGCAATGCACCGTTGCTCTGACGTTGAGGCTGCGACCATTAGATTTAACTAGATCCCTGTCATCACCACATTTTCTCAGTCTTTCTGTCTAACTTTTGATTCTATATCTTTATGATTACTCTCAGAGATAAAACACCTTTTGGCCTAATACCTTACATATTTCATTTGTATTGAGTATTGTAGATGCATCATCAACTTGTTAAGCTTCTTATGGGAAAAATAAATCCTACCTTATTAAATAAGCAAACTAATTATGTACCTAATCCTAAATTCGGAAATTTTTTTCTCAAAGAATGCTTTAAAATTGTCAAAGAACAAAATATTCTTTCTCACATTGTAATTTAGCTTAGTTTGTTCTGCTCCAATTTTTCTGTGAGGCCCCGACCTCTCCCGTCACTCTTGAACTATTCTGCCCAGTACTAAAGTGACTCACACATGGGCCACTCTTTCCCCTCCCCTCCTGCCCCAGCTCCTACTATTGCTGCTAGCAACAACCTTAATCATAGTGACAATTTCTTCACGGTCACCTCCTCTCCTCTCCACGTTGGTGAGACAAAGGCTTGATCATACGCTTCACAGCTCTGGGAGTTCTCTAGTCCTGCCTCCCAAGAGTGAAGTTTAAAACATTCACAATTCTCTCTCTCTCTCTCTCTCTCTCTCTCTCTCTCCTCACTCTCTCTCTCTCTCTCCTCACTCTCTCTCTCTCTCTCCTCTCTCTCTCTCCTCTCTCTCTCTCTTTCTTCTCTCTCTTTCTCCTCTCTCTCTCTCTCCCTCTCTCTCTCTCTCTCTCTCTCTCACACACACACACACACACACATACACATACCACACACTTTTTTTTTACTAAATTCATTATTTGCTTACCACTTATGCTGTCTAAAGCACCTAGATTTTGTACTCGCCGTTTTGAGAATAAACAAACCCGAGAGGTACTAGACTCTTTGAACTTTTACAGTCTCAGTACTGATTGTTGTCTTTTAAGCCTTATTAGAAAAGAGGGTAGACAAAAGTTCAGAGAATAATGCTGTGTACCTTTGTAGATTTGTGTCTCCCCATACTATTATTCAACAACATATCACAATTTCCTTATTTTAAGTTGACAGCTTTGTCACATGGTGTGCTAACACAAAATAATAATGACAAGAACACTAAAATCAGCAAGCATTTCTGAGAATTTATAATGTGATATATGGCAGGCCAAGCACATTATATCTATTCCATCATTGTATCTTTACTAGTATTGTATACATTATGATCTGTTGTCTCTATTTCTCCTTTCTCTCTTCCTCTGCTTTCCTCTCCCTTCCTTCCCTCCCACTCCATCCCTCTGTCAATATGCACATATTTCCTGTAGTAATTTTGTGACAGATGTACCTTAAGAAGAATTGTCCACATGTCTTCCATCTAGGATCGTTGTTTATTTTCTTTCTTTTTTCTACACTTCAGAGAAATAAGTTTCTCTTTCTGAAATTAAATGATTTCGTTTGCCCCACCCCCTCTCTGTCTGTCTCGGTCTCTCACTCTTTCTCCTTATCTCTCCCTCCCTCCCTTCCTCCCTCCCTCCCTCCCTCCCTCCCTTCCTCCCTTCCTCCCTCACTCCATTCCTTCCTTTCTTTCTGTTTGTTTGAGACAGGGATTTTCTGTGTAGCCTTGACTGTCCTGGAACTCTTTTGGTAGACTAGGCTGGCCTCAAATTTATACAAATCAGTTTGCCTCTGCCTCCCAAGTGACAGGATTAAAAGCGTACAACACTACTGCTGGCTTTCCTTTACCTTTCTATCCAACTTTTCTTTTCCTCTTTCCTTAATCCTATTTGTGGTCATTTCTTTCTACCTCAGATATTTTTAGGCTATTCCTTGCCTCATTAATGAACCATCTCTGTAACGTCGGTCACAATGGTCCTTTCTTTTCTGTGCAAAAGATTTCTTTAAAAAAAAAGAAAGAAAGAAAAACATTCCTTACCCAAATGTGTGAGACCTGCGGTCTCTTCACCTTTTCTCACAGCCTTTTTAACTTCCTGAAAGGATGAGGGTACTGTGACTCTCTGTGTAAGGTTCCAGAAGTGAGGCATGAGGGCGTTAAGGTACTGTGATCCAAATCTAGTCACATGCAATTTTCTTTATTTTGGGGGGAGGCTCTATTATGCAACAAACAAGTATCCAATCCAATAACAGCTAGAATTTTATGATCGCTGTTTTCTCAGACAACCATCAAAAGCATCTCGGCAAACTGCCGGTTTCATGGTTTTACTGTCAGGAGTTTTCTAACTCTATAACCACATGCAGATTTCTTCATTTTTCCTGGCAGTTCATCATAAATCAAATGATAAATCTCTTAGCATCCTGTTGTCTGGTTTCTGTCTCTATCAGTTCCTACCATGATATTGGAATTCCTAAAGTAAAAGGCCAACATCTGACAAGATTTATTATTCCTTATTTGTTTTGTCACCTAAATATATGGTGAGTAACCATCCCAATTTCTTATTTTTAATAAGAAAAATTTGACGTGTGAAAGGTTACAAGTTTAGGTCATCGTTCCTCTGCTCTGAAGTCCGTTTGTTTGATTAGATTTTCCTGCTAACCACAAAAGGTTTCATTTGCCGTTGTCGGCTTAGCTTGTCTTCCTCTGCTATGTGCCCTGCTTTAGCAATGTAAGTTTTTATTCTTTGCTGACTGATCAGACAAAGATGAAGCTCAAGTAGTATCATTTGAACACTTGAGTACCGGGAACTCTTAACAAATGAAGAGATAGGGTTAATAAACAGCCTTGTGGCACCTTTTGTTCGAAACCAAGATATTTTGTGACTCTTGACTTCTTTGAAAACCCTGAATGGGATTACTGAAGGAAAGAGAACAAAGAGAAACTACTCCTTAGAATTAACCAGTAAGAAACAAGTAGGAATTACCAGGGTGATGGTGAGCTCCTAGTCCTTATTTTACAGCTTTCATGGATTTGCATGCCTGGTTTGTTTACTTATCGTATTAAAAGCTTTCAACTGGTGAAATTCTAGGAAGACTTATAATCCAGATATGCTGATGCAACCATAGTGATATCACTGGATCCCCACCCTGTGGATTCCATATGAAGGCACTCTCTGTAGGCAATGTGAAGGGTATTTTTTAATTTCGAGCATTTATAGGCTAAATCATCACTTCTTGAAGGAATCTTACCAAATCCCCTGAATTCTTTGTATTGGGTGGTGACTGAATACTATCACTATCACGGGGAGGGCTATGTCAACCCAAAACCCAAGGCAGCAACTTGAAATGAGAGAATCCATTTTGCAGTCTTGAGTGATGTGCTTGACTGAGATTGCGCAATCAGAGTGGGGGTGTTTTGAACCCCAAATCTTGGGCACAAAATGAAGGTGGATGAGGTCGCCCTAGCTTCACATAAAAGAGAAGGTTGTGGAACATGGCAGCCCACACTTACATAATCTCAGAAGTCAGGAGGATGAGGCAGGAGAATCCTGAACTGAAGCAAGTCTGGGTTACATAACAGGATCTTGTCTCAGGAACAAACAAACACAAATAGAAAATAAAGAAATCTTACAGTGCTACCTTGGCTTAACTTACTGTTAAAGGGAAATCAGAAGATACTCAAGGGCTTGCTATCTCCTTGGTTAACCCTTTGCCTCCTTTAATGTTATTTTTTTTAATGGGCACAAGCCTTAAAACCAAAAGTATCCCTCTAATTCCCCATCTTTAGTTATCCCTCTAATTCCCCATCTTTAGTGGTTCAAGAACCTGGTTAAACAAAACAGGTATGAACCGAGTGATCCTTAACTATTAAACAGACTCATGCAAGGTTGTTTCTTTTGGGCTAGGTGTGCGTGGAGAGATTCCGTAACTCACAGCTGTTCCTACTGCGTATGACAGATGAGCGCCTGTCTCGCTTCTGCTTCCTTTTCTTCACGTTCCTTAAGTTTACTCCCCTTGACTTCTGATCTGCTCTCGTTACTCACATCCATCTCCTAACTCTGGATTTTCTCTTCTGTCCCAACTGTCCCCAGTGGGCACTGGGAACTTAATCTCAAACTGTCTCACACACTCCAGGCAGTGTCCTCCTCCTCCATCCCCTCCCGTTACGTGGAGGCTATAGCTGTTTGATTCTTCCGCTGGTCTCTACTTTGCACCCATTACCCTTCTGCACTCAGAGAAATTGCAAAGCAGATTTTATTTTCCTTGTAGTCTCCCCATTTTACCTCAGGATTTTTAGGGGAATGCAAAAGTCTGTTTGTGATCTTCAATCTCGACTGGAGGGAGTCTCCAGGTTACCAGAAATGTATTCCTCTTCTCTGTTCTCATGTTGTCCTTTCCCAAGTCTGCGCCTTAACTCTTGCCTTTTTACAATTTCAGCTATTGTCCTTGGCCCACCTCTTCCCTTTGGTTATCTCAGCTATGTAGTCAGTCTAAAATAGGTACTTACATGTCCATAAAGTACCCCATAAAAAAGGAAAAAATCAAACATAAAGCAACATTTTGCTACCCAACCCCCTTTTTTCTCCGGGTCTATAGCTCGCTGTGCCTCTTCGCAGTCCACGGATTTTTCCGCTCTGACTCTAAACTTTGAATTGCCCTCCCTACAAGATTCTGACATTTTTAGAGCTAAACCTGGAGAACTCCTTTTCATCTTGATTCCATTATTCTCTGCATTTGAAGAGCATTGGCCACTCTTTGTTCTTTAACCAGACACCCTACCTATCCACCCCTAAGCTGATTTAAGAAGAAACCCCCCTCATGCACCCCTATAGAGCTCCAGGCTCTGTTTGGTCTGTCAGTTCTTGATCCTTTGAAGTTCTTGAGCTTTTGCACACCCCTGAAAAGACTGTCATCTGGGCTTTGTCTATTCTTATTCGGTATCCCAGAGTGCTCAAGAGTGGCCATACATTAAAGTCACCCACAAAGCCTGGAAAAATGTAGCCTCCTCTCCCCATGCTAGATCATCTGAGTCTGAATTACTGGGGAGTGAGGTCATGCCCTAATGCTCCTCAGAAAGTGTGCCAGTAGATGTGATGTACAGCCCTGAGAATCCATTTCTCATTGTTTGCAATGCTGTGGACAAAAATCTGAGTTTAGCATATGCTAGGCAAGCATTTTAGCCCTAAACTGGTCCTTAATCATGTCTATGCCTTTGCAGGCAATGCAATGGCCACCGTTTTATCTCCATTATCCAAGCTCCAGGATTGCATTACAGACACACACACACACACACACACACACACACACACACATACACACACACACACACACACACACACACAGAGAGAGAGAGAGAGAGAGAGAGAGAGAGAGAGAGGGAGAGGGAGAGAGCGAGAGAGCGAGAGAGAGAGAGAGGGAGGGAGAGAGCGAGAGAGAGAGAGAGAGAGAGAGAGAGGGAGAGAGAGAGAGAGAGAGAGAGAGAGAGAGAGAGAGATTGATTCAGTCAGCAGTCTAGGGTTGCTTCCAAGTCTCCAGCACCTTCCTCTTGCAATGCTCCCCTCCTTTTCTCTTAGTGAATGACGTCACACTTCTTCAAATTTCTGTAAGCAAGGAATATGATTCTTTTGAATTTATCTCTCACTTTTATCTCCCATTGAAACCAATGTTCATGTCATATCAATTTCACTTCGTAGAGTCCTCCAACCACCTCCCATCATTGCCCATATGAGCAGGTACTGCTTTAAGCTAAGCCACCAACTTCCTGCTACAGGATAGTACATCTGTCCCCTAACTGTGCCAGCCCTCCTGGTTTTGCTTCCCTCCTCTCTATCCACTTCACACACATCACAGCTCTGTTCCGTGACATACATGACTCCCCAGGATCAACTCTCTGCTTGTTCCATTCCTCCCTGGCCTCAGACCCTGCCTGAATTCTGCACAGAGTTTGGATAATGATGCTGTGACTTTTCCCTGTCCCTTCTTCTATGTACCTTTCTTTATCTGCTCAGGGTTCTGCTTTTTCATCCCAGCTCAAATACTATTTTCTAGAAGTATCTTTATCTAAATGTACAGAATGGACTCAAAAGAGCCTCCTATATGCTCCCTCTCCCAAGTCCATTTATTTATTAATTTGTTTATCCTTATATGAAGTAATTGGTTTTATTATGATCTTTCATACACATGTGTAATTATACTTGCTTCAGATATCTTTCCCACTCTCCACACCCATGATCACCACACCTGCTAGCTGCTTCCATTTTAATACCCATAGTTATAGCACACACATACACACAGATACACAGACACACACACACACACACACACACACACACACACTTTCCTCCAATGAATTTAATTCTTGAATTGTACAAAATGGAAATCAAAGCAAAATTTAAATCTCCATGATAGCAACTTTATATCAAAAATACATAAAAATTAGTGGCAGAATGCATAGTAACAATTCCCTTTGAAATTATCAGTGTACTGATTGGACATTAACCATAGCAGCTACATTTATCTTCATGCAAAAGCCTTGGAAAGACAAAGGACAGTGGTTTATTGCACTACATTGCTGGGAGCCGGATACTGCAAAGAGACAGATATATGGGGACTTGGAAATAGGTAGCTCTGATGCTCACATTCAATATGAGTTGCCAATTTGGAAAATTGGGACATTAGATTTATCACATGGTTACAATTTCTAATGGGCTGAGGAGTCATAGATCTGACCACACCAAAGGTTGGCTCAGTTTCAAAATAGAAAATTCTGAAGTCCATAAAACTTCAAAACTAGAAAAAAAATTTGGCTAGATGGTTGGTGTATGGAGTGAACTAAAAATTAAATCAGTAATAAAGGCTGCCTTCCTAAAAATCACAAGAGAAGGGGGAAATGTCATAATTATAATAAAAATATCTAATTTTTAAAAATCATGTCTGTAAGCATGTTGAATGCATGTAAGAAACCAAAGCTCTTGCCATTTGGGGTCGTGCCTGGACAGACAGATGGTGGGCACTTCTGGAAACTCTCTGTAGTTTTGGCTCCTTCAGAGATATTTTGAGACCTTCTCTGACAACTTACTAAGTGTATTGGTCAGGGCTCTCTAGAGTCACAGAACTATACAGTCTCTACATAGTAAGGGGATTTGTTACGATGACTTATAGTCCAACTCCCCGACAATTGTCCGCTGTGAATGGGAAGTCCAATGATCTAGTAGTTACTCAGTCCCACAAAGTCAGTAGATTCCAACAGATGAGCTGGCAAGTAGACGCAAACAGGCGAAGAAGATTGAATCTTCCTTCTTCCAATGTCCTCATGTAGGTCTCCAGCAGACAGTGTGGTTCAGATTAAACGTGAGTACCACCACACCTGGATCTGGGACTTGTTTTGTCCCAGGCTGACCTTGAACTCAGAGATCTCTTTGCCTTAGTTGCCTGGAATTCCTAACCACAGTGCCTCAAGTTCTCCATGCTGAGTTCCAGGTCAGAAATTTATGCCTCCTAGCCTCAAGATCTGGATCACATCTGAGCCCTCCCATTCTGACTTGTAGTTCATTTCAGATATAGTCAAGTTGACAACCAGGTATAGCCATTACACTAAGTATGTTAAAAACGTAAAAACTACCTTGTTTTTTTTACTCTAACATGTCCTCTTGTTTTACATTCATTTCTCCTTAACCAGCTAGTCAAGAGCATAGGAAAAGTGGTACAGAGAAGTGTATGCTTATTAAATCACATTTAAAAGAAGTCCATAGTACAATCCGGAGTTCAGATTGCCCTATGTCACTGAGACTGAACTTTAACTCCATGGTTGGAAGTTCTTCTCCCAGGGCAGTCTCCCAGAACAACAGAAAGGTTGGTGGCATCCAAGCAAGCATGGGCTTACTTTGTCACTTTACATTGCATATGCAGACTAAGTCTATTTCCACCGAATTTCTTGAATTACTAAAGGGTCAGTGGAATATCTCTAAGGAAACACATTTCCTTGAGTGGTTTGCAGCCATGTGTATATCTTTGTAAATCTAATCTAGGTGCCCAAGAGATGCATTTGCACAAAGCTCATGAAAATGTCATGGGAAGGTACTGAATGTCCAAGAGACCTGAAAGTTGATGGGTCTGTTTCAGGCTTTTTATGTCTGGCCAAAGAGTCATAATGTACCAGGACTGCTTAGAACTCAAACACGCTAGAAGTTAAATTCATTTTTTTTTGTGGTCTAGTCTGGGAAACCTCAGAGTTGATTAAAAATGCATCTATTCAAAATGTTGTGGTAACTAATATACTAATGTTAATGATATCCAGATACCAAAGAAAAAAACCAACCACATTTAGAATAGTATCATCTGAGTATCACATAAGTCCTCTCCAAATCACTAAAAAAACCAACTGACACCTTTAAAATATTCACCCACTAAGAGGAAATCAGCCAGACTCAAATGAGATTCTGCATGTTTAAGTTAATTTGAAGTTCCACACTATCATCTGTTTAGTTAAGCAAGAATTGTAACTTCGTTTTTAGAAGGTGAAAACAGTGGCTGGAGAGATGGTTCAGTGCTTAAAAACACATATTTCCCTTCTAGAGAACCAGAGTTCAGACCCCAGCACCCAAGCCAGGCAGGTCTCAGCCATGTATGTGTAACCCCATCTTTAGGAGGTCTAATGCCTTTGTGGGACCTGTACTTGTAAGCACACGCCCACATACATAATCATATATACAAGTAAATATTTTTTAAAGGAAAAAAATGAAATTACATGTGCCATTGCAGCTCATTGTTATTGTTATCGTATCACGCCGTGTAAGGTATGACTGAGCGATAACAGAAACAATGCCAAGCCCACCCCGCGATACTGTAATCCATTTTAAGTTCCTTCTCCATGCTCAGAAGAAACCTTTTAGTTTGGGTGTATTTAAAAGCAAAGCAAAGCAAAACCAAAATCCTAAAACTTGTCATAACACAAGGAACACCTACTATATGATTGGCATGGAATTCAGGTTCGGTTTGTCTCTAAAAACAAGATGCTTACCCTAGCATAATTCACTGCCTTTCTAATACTGCATATTTGAATTGTAAAATGGCCTGTTCCTATGTGGCTAACCTAAGTGGTCGCTCTTTGAATTCAATGTGTGCTCAGTCAATGTGCCTCAAGTCAGCACCCTCTAGGCAGATAGAAATGGGCCTGAAATTTCTTGAATTATAGAAGTGCCTGGGAAGAAGTTTAACCTGTACAGAGATGCTACAAACACAAACGGAAACTGTTTGTTTTTCCTTTTAATAAGGATTTCTAATTCAAATGATTCAATCTTCAATTAAACCAAAGACAGAGGTACTTGTGATTGTGTAGCATTAAGGACATAATTTAATGGTTGTCTGAATAATCTAATTTTAGTTTACAGATGTAAAATTAGTTAATCTTACGGATTTCTTCATTTCTCGTTTTTTGTTTCTGTCAGATCAGTTAAACTCTAAAGCAGAGAGACTTGTTTTAATTTAGAGGCGTTTACTGACAGTGAGTCTTGCAACCAACTGAAAATCTGCTGAGTTGGTGTCTTCATGCTGATGCTCAATCAATGCAGGGGTGAGGGGAGGGGTGGTGATGCTCTTCGCTAGAACTTTAGGGTGTCTCATTGTTCTGGAGGCCCGCCATTTTCTTTTGCCACTCTTCATTTACTCCTGCATACATAGGCTCATACATTTGAATGTTCGGTACCCAGTTGATGGAAATACTTGCAAAGGATTAGGAGGTATTGCCTTGTTGGAGGAGTTGTGTTGTTGGGGCTTTGCTTTGAAGTTTAAAAAACCTAGTTAACACGCTGTTTTATGGCTGTCCTCTCAACATGTAAACATTCAGCTACTACCCAAGTTCCTTGCCTATCTAACTGCTGCCATGCTTCCTGTCATGATGGTCATGGACTCACCTTCTGACACTGTAAGTTGCCAATAAACTCTTCCTATAAGTTGCATTGGTCATGGTATCTCTTCAAAACAATAGGAAAGTAACTAAGATACTCCCCCAATTGTGACGTTGACCTATGTGAATATGGTCGACTATGGGTCACAAGGATGACTATAACGTCTAAAACCATGTGTGTCTCTAGCTAGAGTCACTCTTTCCCACCAAACGACCTTCAGTGGAAGACCAAGGAAGCCTAACTTTGACATTTTCCATTTCATGAGCCACATATTCAGTCCCAGCAGACAGCTCCTCTAGCTTTCTTTGAAAACCTGGAGTCTGACAATTTCTTGCCACCTCTGTTGCTCTTTCTCAGCTGTATGACTGCTTCAGGTCCCAACTGGTCTCCTAGACACGGTCTATTCTCCAGCATCAGCAGGGTAGGGCTGCTAAGTGCTGGCTACAGCTTTGCTCCAAACTTCAAACATTTCAGTCTTCCTAAAAATGGAGATAAAGTGCCTTTGAGCAGCCTATTGCCTATGGCTGCTGTTGCAGCTTTGACTTCGCTCCTGCTGTACTATGCTGGTCTAGCCACGGTCTTTTGCTCTATGCTTGGGCCTCCAGGCACAGTGCTACACCAGGGGCTTCATCCTTCCTGTCACTTCAGCCAAACTCTGCATTCCCTGGGATTTCCTGCTCATTGCTCAGCTCTCTTAGTTCATCTCCCCAGCCAATCTAGTAGGTCCTGGTCTATAGAACTAGGTAGCCAATGTTTGTTGAAGGAATGCACGATTACTCTCCACGTTCCTCTTCAGTAGAAGCAAAAATAATAAAATTGAGAGTTTCAAATTATCAGGTTTGTCCATATTTATATGTAAATATAATATTCCATTGTGATCGTTGGGATGTATGTAAGAACATTGTGGGCACATATTATTCTAAAACATTGCTCAAATCATTTTGTTTTAATCTAAAAAAATCTACTGTCAAAGAGTCAGAAGGCATATTGTATTAATTATTTCTGGGTCACTAATGAACTTTACTGTGCTACTGCCCTCAGTGCACTAAATATAGCTGATATCAAACCAAAGGTCCTTTATGATCCTTGAGTTCCTGCAGAAATATTCAGGCTTATGGGAAGAAGTTTTAATGAGACATTGTACTGTTAGGGAGAGAAGAAGTCATAGTTTCTGACCCCAGGGGCATTGACAATATAATAGGACAAAAGCTCCAGGGAAATTAGTTTTTAGGAAGTAGAATCCAGTGGCTCATTGCACATTCTAAATAGCATCAGAGTGAGAATGTCAGCCTGGCTGATTGGGTTTAGTGATGCGGATAGATTTGGTTGTTGTATTACCCAAATTCAATCGAAAACCCCCAGATATGATTGAGGGTTACAGAGGTATAAAGTCTATTGGGCCAAAATACATTCTAGAACTTCTTTTAAGTTAGAATGACAGGTAGGTCAAAGGGAGTCAAAAATGATAATTTCACAACTGCAATTTTAATTCCTGGAACTTGATGAGCTTTAGTTTTTGCCGCCTGTCCTGATTTATTACAACCACAGACATGTATGAAATAGTTGGTTCATAGCATTCATTGCGTATGCCCAGGAAGACATATGTTATAAGCTGAGAGCAAACCAGTCAGTATGAAGCTTAAGTTGGAGAGGGATATGTGTAGCCAGCAGCATGAATGCACAGTGCTCTGACTGCTAGAAGGGAAACAAAAGAGAGATGACCAGAAAGAAGAGCATGAGTTCTGGATGTGAAACCAGTGCTGTCTGAGTACCCCCATCCCCCCCAGTGTCCCTCAACCTGTGATAGAGACCCCTAAAGACTAGTGGGAAGCACATACATTTACATCATGATTCACTACAGTAGCAAAATTACAGTTGTGAAGTAGCAACTAAAATGTTTTTATGGTTGGGGTCACCACAATATGAGAAACTATATTCAAGGATCACAGCATTAGGAGGTGTGAGAACCAGTGCCTCAGACGCTATGTTGAAGACGAACCTCAGTGTGGTTTTACTAAGTGGCTAACTCTTTGGGAAGTGATTAAGTGATAAAGAAGGAAGCCCATTAATGGTATTATTGTCTTTTTGAAAAGAAGTAAGTGAAGCCCTATGGTGGTTTGAATGAGAGGTATTCCCACAGGCTCAAATGTTTGATTGCTTGATGCCTAGTTGGTTAAAATGTTTGGGACTACTTAGGAAGTATGGCCTTGTTGAAGGAGGTGTTACTTGGGGTGGATTTGAGGTTTCCAAAGGCTCACCCTACTCCCAGTGTGTTCTTTCTACTTGTTGCTTATGGTTTGAGATGTGAGCTCTCAGCTGATCTTCCAGCCAACAAGCCTGCTGCTTTCATACCCTGCTGTGATGGACAGTTTCCCTACTGTAACTGTAGCCCAAAATAAACCCTTCATTTTATAAATTGCCTTGATCACAGAGTTTTATCAGAGCAAATAAAAAGGGGGGATAAAAACAGGCTATCTCAGCACATCTGTGAAGGGATGACGATTCATAAATCTAGAGGGGAGGATCCCTTTCCAGGTAGACTCTAACAAACCTGACAGTACTTTGATCCCCAGCTTCCCAGACTCCTCCACTGTAAGAGATAAATATTATGTGGCAACCATCAAGCTAAAGAGTTTTGCTACAGCAACCCGAGGGGACTAAGCCAATTCGAATGACTGGAATAGCCATGTGTCCATTAAATAATATTTCATGAAATATTGAATAAGGTACACAGGTGCATTGCCTATAAGAACAACCACACTTGGGGTCTAGGTCCTGATTCTTCCTGTTTTTAAAGTAAATTCTGTTGAGACATAGCCAAATCAGAACCACATGATAAATTTCTTGATATGGGATGGATGGCTATAAGAAGCAAAACAATAAAAATTAATAATAAGTGAAATAAG
Organism: Rattus norvegicus; assembly: GCF_021556685.1. Classification (NCBI taxonomy): domain Eukaryota; kingdom Metazoa; phylum Chordata; class Mammalia; order Rodentia; family Muridae; genus Rattus; species Rattus norvegicus. Next base: position 42,729,428 of record NC_141535.1, read on the forward strand.
TAAAGAAATAAATGAAATCATAATAAAGTGATGGATTTTTACATGTATACTATCCAATCTGCTGGTTAAAAATTGGGTCAAATTAAAATTAATTATTGAATCTCAGCTAACTGCTGGCCGACTTCCGAAAAAAAAAATAAATTCCACTGGCTTACACAATCTTTATCGCCCAATTATGTCAGAGACTATTAGAAATGTCTTCAAGTCAGCCTATACTGGCCTCTGTACTGCCGCACCCCATGTTCAGCAGGCAGCATGAAGTTTGCACTCAGTACTAACAGCCCGTGTTCCACCTGAACCTTACCACTTGCCCTTACCTGCAGAGGAGCAAGGAACATCCCTCCTCCCAAGGGAAGACAGCATCTGAGCTGCTTCTTGCCCCCTCAACTTTTAAGAATCTAGTGAAAATAATTCGTCCTGTCCCTATCTAGACACTTTCTGATTGGAAGAATTTGTGTGCTAATCATAACCACCCCTTTCTTTTCACGAACCTTGGACTTGAGACAGAGTTGAGTCTTGACATTTTTCCATAGAGTGAAATTTTAGCTATTGGATTTTTCTTTCAATCTTAATGACAATGGGCTATCTCATGCTATAACAGCAACCCCCAAAGCATCAGTTGTTCAAAACAATAAATACTTGCTTTTTTTTCTTTATCTTGACTATCTGTTAGGGATGAGTGGGAGGTGGAGGAAAGATAAGTTCCTTAGTTGCAGTCATAGTTGGTTAGAGACTACCATCTGTAAAAATCCTACTAAGTGACAGAGGAGACGGGCATCATGCCCTCATTCTCAAAGTTTTTTTCCCTGAAAGCGACATAAATATTCCTCTTCACTTTTCTCCTCTGTCTCTTCCTAACTCGCTCCTTTCTCCTTTGTTCTTCCTTCCTTTCTCCCCTTTTTCTTCCTCTCTCTTAAGTTGTAGTGATATTAAGAAGACATGTGATACTTACAGGCTTTTAAAAAAAGAGAGATAAGTATCATTTCCATTGCTGCTCACATTACCTCAGCTAAAGTCAGGTGACTGTGCCTGTCCACTGGGGTGCAATGACGTGCAGACTTGCCACTTACCTTAAAGGAGAATAGTCATTCTGAAAAGCCATGTTATGGACAATTACACTTCTTTCTTCAAATTTTGCTTAATTGGCCTTCTCCTCCCCAAGTCTCCCCCCTCTACCTGTGCCATACCTCTACCTGGGTAGCCCTCAGTCACGTAAATGGCTCAAGGTGTCCCTATAGTACTTGATGGCTCTTGGGCTTTGTTCATTTTGAGAATTGCTGTTGTCTCCGTGAGTTATTGACAGTCTCAGAGAGGGGAGCACTGGAAACCAAATGCACTTACAATCTTGGGTATCTGATCTTGAGCATTCTACATCACTTCTACCTGGTGATCAACCCTGCAACAGGGTTAGAGCCAACTGTTGTGATCCCTAACTAAAAGCTCCGTTACTCTCGCATAAACTCACGGCTACAAATAGCAAAATGTAAAACCTCTGCTGGGGGGAGGGGTTTGTTCTTTAGACAAGAGTTGGTCTTCTGCTTTGCGATCAAATGGCTCTCATATAGCATTCCCTCTGTTCAGTACCTAAAGAAACACATACACTCTTCTTCAGCATATTTGCTTCCTTTGTAATGTGACAAATGCTATTTTTAAGTGCCTTGTGTTCAGGTGGTTGTTACACTTGAAATGGTGACAGCCAATATATATATATAGCAAAAGGGAACAAGGAAATACTTGATGGTTTTTCTGATCCTTTCCCTATAGGATCATGAGCTGGGTAAGCTAAGTGTGACTTTAAATAGGACACTAGCAGGAATCAGAAATAGTGGCACAGTGGCAGAAACCCCACAGTAAGATCCATCTTTGTCAGCACTCTGTGGTTCTACAAGCCAGGATTCTTTCTAGACTAATGAAGAAATCATTGAAAAATATTAGGAAAACACGCAGTTCTGGAAGGGAAAGGCAGTTCTTTGGAAGGAAGGGCCTATCCATGGCTACTGTAATAACAAGGAAAGGAATGTGTAGATAATTTCTGAATCCACATTTTGAAAGAACCAGGGTAGATCTGGCACCTCTCTCTTAAGAAAGAAACCCCAATTGGTGAAAAACAAGCCTGTTCTCTGCACTCTGACAACCATTGAAAGAGTTATTTACTGACTGCTTGAGTCAGCTGCTTCTTATGCCAGCAATGTGTCTGGAATTAGTTCAACCAAACAGTGTGCAGGTTGTCTGTTAGGGTCTCACAAAAAAACTCTCCCCTGTTCCTTCCTTATTTTGCTAGCGTCCCAGCATTTTGGTTGTCTGTGTCCAACTGTCTTGAATCTCTCGCACTCTAAATTCCAACACCCTGAATTCCAGCACCAAGCTCATGATCACCGATCACCATATGCTGGGCTCCTCCTCCCACCACCTCCTCTCACTCCCCTCCATCAGCAGCTTATTTCATCCCAAGAAAAGCATCACCCTCCCTGACCAAGCTTGCTCTGTTTACGTTCCCTTGCTCTTTTCCTCTCTCCTGCTTGGCATGCTGGTTTAATCAATTTGACCAAATGACTTTCCTGGCAGCCGAAAAAAGAAAGCCCTGGGTCACTTAATAGCAATCCAATACTGTACTCTTTGTCGTTCCTCTAAAATGCACAGAACCGTTCGGTGATTGGATTGATTTTTAACGATCTAAGTGATCAGGTGTCTCCAGGCTGCACTGCAGCAGCTTGATAATAACTGGAGGGGGAGGGGCATGGACATCGGACCATGCTAGACGAAGAGTCCCAGAAACACCAGCCAAGTAGACAAGATAAAGTGTAAACCATTGCCAGGTTGTTTGTTAGTGCTTTTAAACAAAGACACCTCGCTGCTTTAATTTTCGGATGGAATGCGTGCGAAGGAACGAAAGATATTCTTGACGAAGGCTTAAAGAATAGCCAAAGGGTTCAGAAATCAAAACCCAAGGCTATATATACTGCTGACATGAGTAGTATGCTAGCCAAGTATGTCTCAGTGTCTTCAGATAGTACGTCGGTATTCCAAAAGTAGGGTAAGATATCGGTCTTCTAAAAAATAAAATAAATAAGAAGACATGAGATCTTCCCAAGGTATGTGAGTGAGATCTTCATGTGGAAGAAGAGAAAGAAGCAGAGGTGAAAGAGAGATGAACAAAGAATAATGAACTACTACAAACTCATCTTTGGCTTTATTAACCAGCTCTGCTACTTCGGGAGACCTGCCTAATTATCTGGCGTCTGTTTCCCTTCGCCCCAAAACATATGAAGCAGTAGTGCTTTTTGGGGAAAAAGTAAGTGAGAAAGGCTAGTCAAGCGTTGATCACAGTACCTGGAAATGACCAGCTACACAGCTCGTAATTATTTCTCTATGTCATTGTCCCCTTCCCAGATCCCTCTTAGTCTTTGTTTTGAGGGAAATAACCCGTGTAAAACCTTAGTGCACAGCACCTTCCCCAGAAGAGCTCAAAGGAGCTTGATTTCACTTGTCTCCCCCTTTCTAACACAGGGTTGCCTGTTCCTAAATGCTAGTAGAGAGAAGTTAATTAGTTCTTTGTGCTAATTATTCATTGGGTGCCCTCAATTAATACAGTGTATTCTTTTGAGAAACTCAGCTCAACTGATGTTCATGGAGATGGGCAGATTGGGAGCTTACACTGGCTGATTTAAGACTCACACAGAGACAAGGACTTCTAAGCACATGGCTCTAAAAATACTACAGCACTCTTACTTCGTGTGGGTGTGGGTGAGGCAGAACGGGTGTGTAGCTACAATCTTACACAGTATTACTCTCCGTATTCAAGGAGGTGCTTTGTCCCCTCTTTGCTCTCTGACCTTAGTTACTTAACCAGAGCAGGCATGTCAGTAATAGATAAGTCTCATGGTGCCATTGCCTGTCCAATGTGACAGAAGAGGGCTTTTCCCACTACTGCTGAAAAATGTGACCAGAGGAAGTCTTAGATGGTCATGTGAAAGACACATCTTTGTTCTTAAGATGCTATCTTCTCTCTCACAATTGCATATCACAAGAAATCTAATTCTCACTGAAGAACGAGCCCTCAAGATCTGTACCTTGGAGTTGAAATCTTTGCTGGAAGATATTTCTGGAACAAATCCATTTTGGCTTTCCTGATGAGGATGAGGATGAGGAGGATGAGGAGGAGGAGGGTGTTTGTTGGTGGTCTTTCTTGTTTTATTGAGAGGAATTTGACAGTAAAGTAAATCATTGTATGAATTGGGGTTGGGAAGAGGGGGTGCAGCATAAAATAAGAGATGAAACTATTTCTGCTGAGTTATTTCTACATTCTCTAAGAAGCCTTGAAGAATAGCAATCTTACTAAAATGCATACAGAGTTTACAAGGGCCGAAAAGTTAAGTACAAAAATAAACTGTTGAACAGAAGCACCCACAAAATTATAAATAGATAGAAGAAAAGAATGAACCTTTGATTGTCAGTTATAAATTTACGTTTGGCCCCTGAAAAAAGCAAATTTGACTCACATTTTATAATTATTGTCTTTGTTTACAAGAAAAAACATTTTGAGCACATGCCTGTCGATTGAGCATTTTAAGTGTCTTCGACCTCATTATATACCTGGATTCTGAAGTCCCTGGGATGTAGGCAAAAGATCCTTTGTGTCCTATTCAAGTTTAATGATGAGCAGTGAATCAGACGTAGGAATAGTAGATTTATAGACAATGCTAGGATAAATACCTATATGCTGTATAAATGTTTGTATTTGAGAGATGATATCATTTATATAGTCAAATGGTATCTGTGTGTTCTTCATCTATGTTGTACATCAAAAATGTACACCCATGAGCCCACAGACTGCATGGGTCTGCCCATCCCCCACTGTCTCGACATCATTGAATACTACATTTGCCTCCTTCCTCCTATGATGGTCCCTTTTCCTCACTGTAGTTACATTTCTTGGGTTTCTACAGAGGTTCATTTTCTAACCGGCCACTGGCTGCTGCTGTCTCTCCTTCTGTGGTGCCTATTTGCACATCTCTCTCAGGTTGTTGGTTTCCTATGAGCTAATCCACAGGGCCCCTTTAAGACAAGTAATGAAAACCTCCGTACTATGGCTGACTTTCCAGCCACCACTGCCAGCTTACCTTGCGTCAGTGGTGGGTAGCGCTTTCATTCCTCAGCCTCCTCAGATTTCCACACTAGAGATTGCCTTCTCAGCTCCGCCATTCCCACCATCTCGGTCAGCAAACTATGTGGGAAATATGTGATGGCCTCAAGGAAAACAGATACAACAAATTCTATTCTTACATATGCCCCAGTTAATTAAAACTGTCTAGTCAAAACCCCAGACGAAACCGAGACAGATAAATGATTTTATTTTCCAGAGAAAAATCAGCATTATTTTGTAAACATTAAGCAATCAGGACAAAGTAAACAAAGTCAAAAGGAGACCCCACCCAATGACACAAACAAAACAAAAACAAAGAATCGACAATCTCTTTTCTTCAGAAGCCCCGTGAGCCTTGGCACCAATGAGTTCATTTATATTTGGAGGTCTGAGATGTAATGGAGAAGCTAGAAGTGAGTCTTAGAGGAGAGAGGAGAGAGAGAGAGTGGGATGAGACTGTTGGTCAGAGAGATAAAGTTGTCCAGGGACTGATCTTTGGTGGCGGGGGATGACAAATCCCTGAAGTGTTTATGGGAAGGGGCTGTCTCAGAGCACTGGAGTGTGGAGCATGTCAGCCCACAGCGAGAGAGAGGCAGTCCACCCAGCCAACTGAGTGCATCTGTTTGTGAAGTGACAAGAAGTCCTCAGGAGCAAATGACAATGACACAGGCTAGGGAGGAGTTAAGATTAATGGTCCCTCATTATGGACTTTCACTGAGACATCCTCCTCCCCCACTCCTTACACCTTGGTCTGTGGGTGGCAAGACTGTTAGACATACCTTCTTGTAGTAGGAAGAACAGTTATGATAGCTTAGGTCAACAGTTGTCGATAAATTCCACCTGGGACTTGTTACATTAGCTCATTATTCTGTTGTTCTTCTGAATGTGTTAGTCCGCAAACATGTTGTCACAGATGAGCCACCCATTGCTTTTCTGAAAGCGATTCAGTCAAGCATACCCACATCGTAACATGGAATGGCAAAGAAGGTCTCCACTTGGTCTTCTGTACCAACATGAAGATCAGTTTGGTTTGCACAGGGTGATTGATACCCACAGATCTGATGTGTCTGAGATGGAATGTGGTCTTTGTCGTGAGTATCACCAACGCGGTGACATGGTTAGGAGTCATTTGGGTCCTTCTGAAACCTCCAGTGAGAGTCATGCCATGATCATGGTGGAGTCGCCGACTGCGCACAGCTTTTGTTTGTTTTTATTTACATTTGTTGTCACAGGTGTCGTGTCACTATGAATGCTATTGCTGTTCAGTAATAGCAGTTGCAATTCTGAAAATTGTCTTAAATGTTTGCTGCTTGAGGTGGGGTGTGTGTGTGTGTGTGTGTGTGTGTGTGTGTGTGTGCATACGCACGCGTGACACACACGCTCGGTGACACACACCCTTCTATTTTGAAAGAAAAGAGCAGAAACGTAATTCTCTTTCTCTCTCTCTCTCTCTCTCTCTCTCTCTCTCTCTCTCTCTCTCTCTCTCTCTCTCTCCTCTTTTGTATATCCTGTATAACTTCCTTGAGCATATTACAGTGAGGCTTCACTATGACCTGTGACAGACAACATGATTTGACAAGAGTTTGGAACTCCCAGTGTCATGGATAAGGACAGATAAATAAGGGAACTGTCAAGTTTCATGACACAAATGGGGGTCTCATTCTAAGGAGACTCACCTGAGTTTTGTTTGGCTCTTGTACCATGTTTCAGAGTTACTCAGTATGTTTCTTCATTAACACAATATGGGTTACCTAGTCAAATCCTAGGTTGAAAAGATAGAAAGGAAGATAGAGAGCTAGCCTTGAACCTTTTCCTTTTAACCCTTCTGCTCAAGAGCATCTGTGGATTGATCCCAATAGTAAGGGTTTGTAGGACTAGATCACTAGAAACCCAAGAGTTTGGTGGGAGTCTGATTAAGCAGCAGCACTTGGAGTACGGGATCACGCCTGAGTCCCAGGAGTTACAGCCACAGGCCCAGCAGGGCTGCTGCTGCTGAATCCACAGAATGGCCTGTTGTACTTTCCAGCATCTGCCACGCCCTTACTGTGGGATGCTATCTTATGATCCCAACTGATGGGGAAATAGAAACAAACAAACAAACAACAAAACCCAAACTTTCCTTTTATCTCCACTCTTTCCTACTTTCCAACCCGAGTAATCAGAGACCGTCTTGTCTGGGCAGGATGGAGACCCTGGAAAGAGAGGACACCCTGTAGTATGTGAGGTCCTAACCACAGGGTGGGGGAGGAGACCCAAGGTACAGTTTGGGGTTGGAATTTGGAACAAGCATTCTTGTTGCCAAATATAATCCTATTTGCTACAAATTTTAAAACGTATGTCTCTAATAGTACTCTGAAACAAATTCTACAATGGTGTCCCCAAGCAAACCTCAATGAGCAGTGGAAACCCAGGAACATGCGCCAAACATGCGTCCTGTGTTATCATTTTCAACAAAGGTGTTACAAGTCCACACCCCATTGCAAATATTTAAAAGTGCCTTGATACCTTGTTATAGCTGTGTTTTCACCCTTTCCCTTCCTATCTCTGTCTAGTAATCAAGAGCAATATGGTCTCCATATTGTAGCAAGTATTCTTTCACTCTTTACATAACTATGTCCCAATAGAGCCCAGAAGTATGCAGCAAAGATATAGAAAGTATGGCTGGTGGGAGGGAATGTGAAGGCCTTTCTCTCCCATCTTATGCTTACGTTTTCCTCTGTCTCTTCATCCTTTGTCCCTTTTCATTCTTTGGATGAAACTTTATTAATACCCCACCCCCAATCCCTACAGTCTATGAAGAGGAGACAGAGGAACGGGGCCACATAGATACTAGCAAAGCAAACATACCCACCCTCCCACACGCATTGGCAGCTGCCTCTCAATGGCCTCTGCCTCTAATCAGTGAGCTGTTCCGGGAGACGGGGAGAGAGGCAAGTTGATATTTCCATTAACTTTCTCCCTGCTTCTGAATAACTTGCACTCTTAGAAAGGTCGAGACTTCAGAAATCAATGGGGCTTGCTGAGCATTCTGCTAATAAAAACCCAGTGCTCATCTGCCTGCCTCCCGCTCTTTTTACTTTGCCCCACTCTTTGATGGGTCACTAATCTCAAAGGAAATGATCACGGGAAAGCAGAGATTCTGAAGAGAAATCATCTCTTGGTGAGCTGTACCACTTTATGTCATGAGCTACGTCTTAGTTCAGTTTATGAATCATGGAATTTGGTGCAGGCTAAACCATATCAGAGACAACGTTACTTTCTCCCTCACACCATGCTTCTCAAAGAGATGCATGCAGTGGCAGAGCAAAGGCAATGTCTCTTCCTGCTGGTGCTTTTAGTCTCATTGACTGGACATTCGTTACTTACATGGAGTATGTTTATTACATGTAACAAATAACTGGTATGGTCCCCACTGATGACTTTAGAGGTGGAATATGCCAGGACTAAGGAGAGGTAGGGCAGGTGGTGGTAACACCAGTGTTTAAACAGCACAGAGGATGTAAAATATAAGGTGAAGGAAAGGCTATCTGTCTACAGTATGCATGGAGGATTTTTAAATTACCTGCAAATTTATTTTACACTCAAATGGAAATGTTTTAGTTAATTAGACAACAATGCCTTTAAAACTAATAATTATTCTAACACAAGTTGTTTTAACAAAGTTATTATCTTTGAGCATTTTAATGACTATTTTAAAATAACCATATGGATGTTCTTTTTTAACTCCCTGTAGAGAGTATTTGTCTTTTAGTACTAAGTTTCCATATCCATCACACACACACACACACACACACACACGCACGCACACGCATACACATATCACAATATTTGCCATTTTCCATGACCTCTATTTTCCCTCTTAGTACCTTTTTTAATCCAAACCTCCTTTTCTAAAACAATTTAACATCCAGTGAAGAGCACGTTAAGGAGCTGGTGAAAATCTTGGTGCTAATATTGTGACTGGAACCGTAGGACATGTCAGTCACAGCAAAACAATGCCATCTAAAACTTCTGTACGGGGGTGCAAATGTAGCTGCATTCTTAACTCCAGCATGCTTGATAGAATATCATTGGTACAGATTCAGGCCTATATGTTAATTTACAGTGGCTGCTACTCAGCACCACAACAGATCATTCATTTTAACTTGATTTGTATTTGAAGAATAGAAATTTATGAAAAGATAGATAACAGTTTAAAACAGTGACTTAGCAAGATTTCGATTACAAATAGAAGTAATTGACTCAGAGCAGCTACACACACACACACACACACACACACACACACACACACACACACACACAGGTACACGTTCGACAACAACAAAAGAACAGGAAACTTTTCCCCCATGCACATCAGTTACATAGAAATGTACAAAAACAAATGGACTTTGTTAGATTTAGGAAACTCTAGGAATAAGACAGCTCCTCTGTTTGGTACCATATGGCTAACATTTTCCATGTGTCCCTGTGTTTCTACTCTCTGCTGTCTCCTCTGTAATTGCCACCCACATCTTGGTCATTAACTTTTACTTAACCCTAAACGCAATCTTCCTCTGCATATCACTGTGAGCAGGTTTTCTTCAACCTTGCATTGAAGTCTCAATGTTACATAGGACCTACCATGTTCTAATGATAGACTATTAATATTGTAATCCTTGTTGAACACGATAGTACATGCCTTTAACATCAGCCTTCGGAAGGATCTCTGTGCATTCAAGGCCAGCTTGGTCTACATAGTGAGTACCAGGACAGCCAGTACTATATAGAGAAACCCTATGTTAGGAGTACTATTACTGTGAAAAAAACACTATGACCAAAAAGCAAGTTGGGGAGTAAAGGGTTCAAATGATTTACCACTCCTTATAGCTGCTCAGCATCAAAGGAAGCCAGGACAGGAACTCAAACAGGGCAGGAACCTGGAGGCAGGAGCTGATACAGAGGCCATAGTGGCATGCTACTGACTGCCTTGCTCCACATGGCATTTCTAGCCTGCTTTCCTATACAACCCAGGACCACCAACCCATGAGTGGCATCACCCGCAATGGGTTAGACCTTTCCTATTGTGGGTGAAGGGCATAGTGTTTTTTATCATAGACTTGCATGGTTTCTTAAAGTACATAATGAGCTTCAAGTTTACAAAGAACCATTAAATCCTACTTCACCTATTGAAAAGACATGAGACCATCTCCACATGTGCAACACTTGAGATATTGTAAGATGTAATTGCAGACATAGACTGTCAGATGTGGATCAAGCACTAATTCTTTGTTCCCTGCAAGAGCAATAAGTACTCTTGATCGCTGAGTCGTTGCTCCAGCTCCAGATTATATGACTTTTGAAACTGGCAGAAGGAGTGACAGAACTGGAAAGAGGTATTAAAATATCCATTATATATATATATATATATATATATATATATATATATATATATATACACATACATATTCAGTGAGGATGAGATAGGTAACAAGCATATGGCCCAACACCTCTCTTCATCCTGCTGCAAATGTCACTTTCTTTGTCCTGACCCACTGTGCCATGTCATGTGGAGAGTATGTATCTACAACACTGTGTTATGTAGAGAATATGTGTGTACAACACTGTGCTATGCTGTGTAGAGAGGTTGTGTCTGAAACACACACACCGTGCTGGGTTGTGTAAGGGTATGTATCTACAACACTGTATTGTATCAAGGGTAATGCATCTACAACACTGTGTGTCGTGTAGCTCCAATGTGTACAAACATGGATTTCAGCCTGTACACATCCCTTTACTTGTGCTTGAGTGTGGTAGCATGAGGCTGTTTGACCAGTTGCTTCATTTTGCCAGTAGACATGTCTTTACTGGTGACAGTCCCAACTCTGATAGTTGTATCATGTCCCATGTGCAATATTCCTGTGGATGCAAAAGAATGAATAAATCAGCTGCATGCATATATATATATATATATATATATATATATATATATATATATATATACTCACACGACTCCAAGTTAACTGAAATAATGATCTAAGTAGAATAATTGCATTATCGAATGTAGATTTTGCATTCAAACATTGAGCCTTTAGGAATTTGTTTGGGTTGGGTTTTGGTTTGGTTTGGTTTGTTTGGTTTTTGTCTGTTTGGGTTTGGATTTGTTTGGGGTTTGGTTCTCTATGCAGCTTGGCTCTCCTGGAACTCCCTCTGCAGACTAGGCTGGACTTGAACTCAGAGAGATCCTCCTGTCTTTGACTCTTGAGTGCTGGGATTAAAGGTGTACACCACCATTGCCTTCCCGAGTTTTTAGTTTTAAGCCAAACATTCTCCAGCCTTTCAGAGAGCCTACCTAACAAATATGAGAAACTCAAAATTTGAAATTATAATTTGAAGTTACTAACGAGGATTGACCCCTGTTTCTTAGTTAACATTAAATATAGTGTCTTTTGATTTTTAATCTTTTAACTGTAAAACAATTACATCCATCCAATATTTTTGTCTTTGAGGATTTCACATGTATGCAATAAAATATGATTATATGCAATCTGTATTTACCCCTCCAACTCCTCTTGTATTTATCCCAGTATTTCCTCCTCAGAGCATCATTGCCTTGTCCTTCTCTTCCTCCTCCCTTCCTTCCTTTTCCTGACCCATTAAGTCCTATTATTGCTGCCCATGTGTGCAAGAATGTATGGCTAGCCACTGGAACACTGGAAATCAACCCAGACTCTGTCAGGCCTTGAAGATTAAAACGATTATTTCAGTAGCTCTCTCAGCCAATAACCCCTCAGTAGAGGGTAGTGCTTGGAGATCTTCTTATCTATCTAGCTTGATCTTATGTAGGGGTTGGAGGTTGATAAAGATGTCCCATTGAGGGTTGAGTACCCAGTCTTCTGATCTCAATACCTTCTACATTGCAAAGAGAAACTTTTCTAACCAAGGTCGGGAGAAGTCCATGATTATGGCCATAACTATATTTAGAAGGTGATTTGACCATATTGCCATTTACCACAATAATCCTGGCAGGTTCTTCTCAGGGGGTTCTGTCCTCCCTAGCCACAGTCTCTTGACCAGGGTTACTGTGACAGGCAGAATATGTTCCATGGAGTAGGTATCAAGTCCAATCAAAAAGCAGTTAGTTATCCCCATGATAATTCTACAGCTGTCAAACAGGTGGGTTTTCTTAGCAGGTCTGTAAGGACTTCTATGTAGGGCCTGGTGCTGAGTAAGATAATTGATCTCTTTTCTTCCCCAGTGGTCTGTATGGCACCTTCAGGCACCAGGAAAGCTAGTGAGCAGGAAGGAAGTTTGACAGTCAATTTAAGACACACATCTTTCTCCACATCTTGCACCCAAACTATGTGATATCTTCAACAATAGTGTCTTACTATGTAGTTATGGTGGGAACCTGGGTAATAGGAAAGGTTTTTCTAAATACTTAGTCAATCAAAAAATATAGAATATGCTCTTGCTCTCTTGTTCTCTCTTGCTCTTTTACCATTCTCCACCTTTGTCCCTTCTCTCCTCATTCCCCTCCCCTCTTCTTTCCACGTGCCAATGGTTGCCCTCTACTACTCTCCTCCTCCTCCTCTTCCTCTTTCTCTTCCTCCTCTTCCTCTTCCTCTTCTCTCTTTCTGTCTCTCTCTCTGTCTCTGCCTTTCTCTGCCCCTACTACCCTCTTAACTCCCTATCCCCCGAATAAACTCTATTTTATACTCTATATATAGTAAAATAATAATATCCATATATAAGCCATATATATAATATATTATAAAATTCTTTCAAACTACCCTTTGTTTTTATTCTGGGTGCCAAGGGTAGCTAATCTAGTATGTCTTCTTCATGTTGTTTTCACCTGCACTGACAGGATCATATATGTTAGCACACATGCAATTTGTAAGTTCATACTGAAGATATCGTTCTAAAATGCTGGAGTACTTTTTTAACATATAGTATTATTTCAGATATTTTTAAAAGTAATTTGTTTAGAAATCCTACAGCATGAGTATAATTTGATGCTGATCTTTATTGCATGACAAATACTTTTATGGTTTGAATTTCTGAATCCTTGTCTTGGAATATTTCTGGCATATTGGTTATTAAGTGGGATGAGAATCCTCTAAAACTTTTAAGATTAAGATGAAATATAATTTCACACCAGGAGAGGATTCCTTATAGTAATTCACTTGAGGTTTATTGTTGCTTTCTGTTTTACCATTTGGATACAAGTAAACTGTAGCCTTCCTGAAAAAAATCTATATTTATTTTAAAATAAGCAATAAATTTTAAATTTTAAATAAATAAATTTATTAAATAAGATAGATGCAAATTAAAATAATGCAGAGTCTGGTTTTTACTTTCAAATATGCTGTGGATATTTCCATATTTTTTTTCTTTCTTTTTTTTTTTTCCGGAGCTGGGGACCGAACCCAGGGCCTTGCGCTTCCTAGGCAAGCGCTCTACCACTGAGCTAAATCCCCAACCCTTGATATTTCCATATTTTATATTTGATACTAAATATTAAGTGTCCTTTCTGTATCCCAGTATATGTCTTCTGCCTATTCTACTGCTATGAATACTTCTAATTAAATTTAGTGAATGTTCTAGATGCCCTAGTCATGAAATGCCTTCCATATGACAATAGACCAGTTCTTCTGCAAATGTATCTTCTCATTGTTTAAGAGAGATGGTTTAAGCTTTGACTGTATGGTCTGAAATGACTTACTTTTAATAAATTAAATCATGAGCAGGCTACCAAAGGACATGATAGTTTTAGGTAATCAAGATAAGTTTTCAGTGAATTTCTTTATAATTTTAGCTGGTACTGTTTCTCAGTTACAGAACATGCAGAAATTGAATACAGCAGCAACGTGCTGAAATGCCACACAGTTTCCCAATGCTTAGCAATCAAAACCCTGTCTTCATGAAGAGCTTCTCAAGTGTCAGTCATGAACGTGCCGAACAGCATGCCTTCAGCCTTTGCTCGATGTTGTCAGAAGTCAAATGTCATCGTTATTGATATGGTCATTAGTTAACACTTAATGAGTTCCAATAATGTTTCTGGGTGTCATAAACACACAAAAACATTGAAACAAATAAATTGTACCTTACTGAAAATCCATATTTATATTAAAATTAACATATTAAAATATATGTGAATAGCAATAATTTTTGTACTGTAAAGTAGCTTTAATTTGTTTCTGTAAGTAAAATACTACAATAAGCTATGTTTATACACACATACATATATACACACAAACACATGTTTATGCCCCACTTATATTCACATACATACACATATGTCTGTACATATGTATTTAGATGTGTGTGTATATATATATATATATATATATTAAATGGTGTCTCAATGAGAATTAGTAAGCTAATGAATATTATATAAAACACAAACAGAAAGAACCTGAAATTCAGTGGGGAAAGCTGATTCCTGTCACCTCCTGTTACTGAGAAGCACAACAACGAGTAGAGGCTTAGGAAACACCCAAGTCCAGAAGCCAGTGTGGGGCTGTATTATGCAGTGGTTATGGAAGCAAGACGTTATGACTTAGCCTTTTTGATTACCTGAAAGGGACATTGAACATTGAAGGGGTCTGAAGAGAATGGAATCTTCAAACACAAAGAAAGAATATGAGTTTTTGAAGAAGCTGTTGGCTCTCTGTTCCTCTTTTCTAGAACCAAACTTTGAAAGGAAGGAGGAAAAAGAAAAAAAAGAGTGACCCCAAGACCTCCGTCTCTACTCTGGCTCATAGGTGTTTGAAGGCAGCTTTACCAAATTTCAATTTTCTAAGGAGTCAGCCTCCTTTTCACAAAAGGATTTTATGAGAAGGGACATGGGGGCACAGGGTAGTGTTCCCCATTTTTTTTGCTTCGAGTCTGTAAAATTTACGCAATATGTATAAATGTTTATGTGCTATCTGTGTGAACGTATCCACATGCACATACCCTTGGAGGCAGAGGTCAGGGGCAGGCATCTGGTGCCCTGCTCCATCCCTTGAGATGGCTTCTCACTGTGCGCTGGCAAATAAAGAAGTCCTCTCTCCTCCATTCCTCCACAAAACTATGGTTGTGGTCATCCATGTAACCATGTTCAACTTTCTGTATTGGTCCTGCGAATCCTCCTGTTTGCAGAGCATGGGTCACACCCAGGACCCTATGTAACTTTTTAGTGAAAACATTAACAGAAGCATTTTGATTTGCTCTATGTCTGAATTCACATTTGAATAGTAAATTAGCCATATTTTCCCTCACATCTCTCATTCGAGGTAGTTAATACTAGTCTAATCTTGGATGGTCTGCTAATCCTATGCTTTCTGCAGGACTGAAAAATTTAAAGATCACAAAAAAATAATAATAATCGGTCTTGGTGTTGCTCGATCTGAGGCTACAGCATATCTACAGGAAGCTGACGAAGGCATACCAGTCAGTGGCTAGTGATTAGTGATCCTTAACTGATCAAAACCCTGATGTTGAGATGACCTATAAAGTCTGTAACAGTTCACCCAGAACTACAAGTTCTGTGAAGTGACCGTTTTCTTTTAAATACCACAAAGCAGAGAAGTCCTCAATATTATTCATTTTTAGAACTCGTTTCTAATCTATCATAGTACTCGGTCTATTGATTTCTGAAAATCACACATTCATTAATTACTATCTAATCAAGTATCATTTTGTGATTTACTGATCATAATTCTTAAAACTCAAATTCTAGTACAGAATAGAAAAAAACTGTCTCTATAGTCAAAACAAACTCCTTCTTTTATATTTGCCTTGAGTCCGCAAAAACTTCCCAACTTAAGGTTATTCATTAATTTGTAATCTTAGCTCCCTGAACCGGGAGATAAATTATATTTTTCTTTGTTATGCTTCAAGAATTTTTAGTGCTTATTCTTATTCTAGTTGCTCAGTTGTTACTCTCTAGCTTGTTTTATCTTACTTGATACAGTTACATATTTTTTAAAAAAAGAGAAAAGAGAAGTTCACCTTAAAACTATTAAGCTGAACGGAAGGTATTTAACTCAGTAACAGAAGTCATGACTAACATCTGTGAGGTCTCAATTTCAGTTCCCAGCTCTTGGGGGGGAAAAATCAATCGAAATTTCTTTTGAAAGTATATTTTAATTTAAAAATCTCATTGAATGACCTAATAAGTGAGTCATTTTGTGTTTCCAATCTATAAAGTGTCTGCTTATGTCATCGCCCATAAGTGGAAACACAGCTAGCCAGTAACAGCTGTGAAACCGAGATACCTGGGAAAAATTCAGACTTCTTGTTCTTGTTCTTGTTGTTGTTGTTGCTGCTGCTGCTGCTGCTGATGCACAACATGCCACTTTGGCCTAGGAATAGAGCAGAAATAGAATGTACTAAAAACAGACAAAAAATGTCAAATGAATTTATTAGAGTGGAAATTATAGTGCTACATTATTTCTGTCTTTCCCAAATGCTACATTCTAAGGCAACCTGCTTGCTTGCATGGGATAAGAAGTCGTGCTGGTTTTGAAATAGTTAATGACTGTCATGTCATCCCTACCATAAAAGAAAGAGGACAGATACACATAACTTAAGTGGGCCCCAGAGCTTCGTCTCCCTGTAAGTGTGAGGATGGAAAAACACTGGCCCTTAGAGTTCATTCTCAGGGGGGTAAAATTAATTTGGGGGAGGGGGGAAGTAGAATGAGAGGCACAAATCTCAGCCATATGGTCAGGCTTCTTCAAATGTGTTTGTCTTCCGGCAGTATTTCACTTCTGAGTGCCTTCACTCCACTCTTCAGCACAGGGTCAGGAACTATATCTGCCTAACAGTACCACTGAGTGGATTAAGTGAGATTATCCTGTGAAGCTCTTAGAAGATGAGCAGAAATATTACTAATACACCTAGATCTTGAATAATAACACTTAAGTATATACTGTAACAAACCAGTTTGAATTACTGTGTGATACCTGATTTGAAGCATTGGGAGCTCATTAAGAACAATTGAAGCTGAAAGGGTTTTGGGAAGGATCACAAATGACCTGAGGAGAGAGATCCAGTCCCTTCTAAACAAAGGTGCTGCAAGGACATTGCTCGATCACAGGGAGTCCCAGTAACTTTCCTCAAGTCCCTTTGTGCTATATGGTGCCATCTTTCTGCATGCAAAATTCAAATTGCTTTAAAGAAAATCCCCTAGTTCTTCCTCCTCCCAGGAATGAATTCTTGACCTGGGACCATCAATTCATCAAATCTTAGCAGTTCTCAAACTAATTATATACATACATATATATATATATATATATATATATATGTGTGTGTGTGTGTGTGTGTGTGTATAATATATATATATATATATATATATATCATTTGATTTAGAATTTATAAGAGATGAATCCACTTCACCCCAGTAGTGTTTTTCTGTAAGGACAAGAATTCACTAGGGAAACCCTAAGTGAAGGTAAATAGTATGTTAAGTGTTGCCAGTATTCCTTTTAATATGAAGCAATTGCATAATGGCCTTCTTAAACACCCAAGTTAAAAGAGATACATTAACGTTGCGCACATTACCACGGAGAAGCCCATTCTCCGATTTCAGACAAGTACCATTCAAGAGCCAACCTACTATTCCAAGAGTTTACTATTTTATTCTTGCTCCAAAATGGCATCAACAGCGATGGGGTGCTTTCGGGGGATTTTTGAACAGAATTTCTGCAACAAAGGGGCAGGCTCCTGGAAATGAAAAGGGAGCTCTCCTCCCAGCTACACACCCCCTAATCAAACAAGCAGCTTTATGACATGCGCAAACAGAGTAGAAGTCTAAGTGACTTCTGCAGAACTAGCTTCCCCAGGATTTCCTGTCCAAAAACCATAGTGTGGAAATCTGCACTTAACTGGTTACAAATCATCTAGTAAGCAAGGCTTCTCCACCCCCATATTTTTGTTTAAAAAAACAACAACAACAAAAAAAACCGAACATACCTATCATTTGCACATTCTCTCTGGACTTCTTTTGTTCCCTTTCTTTCCGTTGAATAGGTGGAAAATTAAACAAACAAACAGAAAAGCCTTCCCCCATAGTAATATCTATTTGTTCAGTGTGTCATTTCCCAGTGAGGTTGTTTGCAGGCTTCCTTAGCCCTTTTCCCTCCTCCTGCTTGGTAATTACTTACTGAAAGAAATCTGCTCCTTCAGGGCAAGCTCTTCCTTTTAACCCCTTTAGCTCACTCTTCTTTGAAGGCGAGCGGAGTGCGCTGCTCTGCAGTGTCTGGGAACCCACCTAGAGGGCCCCCTTGACGCCAGCACATCCCCTGTCAGGCAGCAGTCTGCAGCTGAGCAAGCTGCTGCAGAGTTAATGTACAGTACCAGGGAGCCTGCAAGTGTCCAGCTCAGAGCTGGGGCGGCACAGCCCAGGGCAGACAAGGCGGCTGCGAGGATTCCAAAGGTTCTGCCGGAAATTCAGTGTTGGGGGGGACTCCAGCTGGAGCGTGTTGCCACTGTGTTTTAAAAGCATGCAAGGTCTGTATAGCTCGGGCATGAGAATCTTGCGGATGTCAGAGCACCAGAGTAAATGACATCTATCTGGGAACTGAATTGGGGGGTAAAGAGAACAGAGAGAAAAGAAAGCCAGCCGAGTAAGAAATTCTTAGACAACGTCTGCCTTTGCAGCTGTGAAATTCATCTTCTTTCCAAGGCAAAATATTAAAAGCTCACACAGGGTTTTGATGACAACAAATTAGAGGGGATTCTGCAGTGAGAGAATCGATAGCTTAGTCATTTTACTTAAAGAGAGCAGCCTTATTGTGGGGTTAGGCGGCAGATGAATTTCATCACCACAGCGCCTTCTGAAGTCATGATGGGAGCCAGCACCAATCCTGTCCTGCAAAGCAGCAATCACTCCTTGGCTTCCTACTTCAGCATTGGAAACCTGCGATTCTGAGATCGGGAGAAGAAGTTCCCTTGCGCTATTTACATGGTCTCTAGTCCCTCTGCCCAGGTCTTTGTCGGACACGGCTCAGACTCAGACAGTAGCACTGCGTTAAAGTGACACAAGAATATGTTCCTAAGTAAGAAGAAAAAGCAGTTTTCTTCCCTAAAGGACAGCATGGCACAGCAACCTGAAGTTTTCCATTTCCCTCCTAACACTTCTTTAACAAGGATAACAAGAAACTGTCTTTTGACTCCTTTTTGTCCACATTCCCTAGTCCCTTCTTTGAGGATGCATTAATTCATACTCAAGACAGTTGGAGCTCACCAGGACAATACTTGCCACCATTAGGAGTAGAGATTGGACTGGTTATATTAGTGTGTTCACTGGTGGGAGCTACATGGATGGACTCATACCTGCAGGACTCTGTGATGTTCCTTTCTTTCTCCAAACCCTGGAAGGGCTTTTGTTTTTGTTTTTTGTGGGATTTTTTTTGAGGGGGATGAATTTTTGGGGGGGTGAAATTCATTATTTGTTGCAATAATTATCCATGATCAATGCTCAAACCAGAGTGCTGGGATTCATCTGTGAAAATCACTACATGCAACATAGGAGACGAGGAAAATATTAATGACGGAAGAGCTGCAAACATGATGCATGTGAATACCTTCCCTTTCAGAAGGCATTCCTGGATATGGTAAGTAATCAATACCTTTCCGTCTGAGAACCCGGAATTCTGAAATCCCGTGACAGCAGGCAGAGGAAGGTATGCCTTGAGCGCTCAGTACAAAACCAACAAGACCATTTGAGAAAGTAACGATTATGCAATTAAAATTTTCTGGTTGATACAAAGCATCCCAAATAAGAAAGCATGAGAATATTCACAATAGCTAATATTTCACAGTCAAAAATATAGAAAATAACAACCTATCTAGTAAGGAACAGAAATGGTAGGACTGGATTGTCTATTTGTTGTTGTCGTCGTTGTTGTTGTTGTTATTATTATTGTTGTTGTTTGAAAATGCTCTAGGAAAGGGCATACTTGGATTTCTGATATCAAACATCAATTGGCCTGAGTTTCCATAGAAGGTTAAGGGGAAACTTTGAATGCTGACTCAATATTTTTTAAAAAAAAATCATAATATCTGACTCGCTCACATTTAAGAATGCTTTAGCTATTCTAGGATAGCCCTTCTGGGCTGAACCAATAGAATTCTGATTGAATTCTCACACATGAATCATGGAGTGCACTAACTTTACAGAACTTGCTTAGTCCTTGAATGTTCGACCAGGTATTAAGGTTCAGTTCGGTGATTCGGTGTATGGAGGTCCCCAGACATGTGCCATCATGTTCCATTTCTGGTTGGCACCTGTGACTGAGTGTGTAAGAGCTAATTGCACGGGGCCATGACAAGGACAAAGGTGCTCATTCTGAAAGTTGCTTGTTTTTATTATACCTACAAAGGGGCGTGGATTCAATTTCTCACAGCAGAAACTTTTGTGATTTATAATAAAGGCATACTACAAGGCCTTTTGTCTCCCGACCTGCATGTGTGGTGGTGCCTCTACTGGGCCTGATTCTCAAAGTCTATTTCCCATGTAAACATTTTGACCAGACTTGAGATAAGGAATAGATATATAAGCACAGATTTCTGAGGGACTCAGAGCTGCTTTTGTGAACAACCAAAGTCTCACAGTCTGAGACACCAGCAAAATCACCTCCTAGGTTGTTACAGAGGTTCTGTTTTCTAGCTAAAAATCACTTGCAGTGAATGTGGGGTAGGGGATCCCTCTGTCACTCCTGACAGGTGCCTTGTTTTGTCACAACTCTAGAGTCACCCCGAATTGGGTCTGTGGCGTATCTCCCTTCTCTGATGACCACAGCCTCTGTTCTCAAGCTCTGATGTCCCTGAGAGAGTCAGGAGAGCAAGTCTGTAGGCCTCAGGGGCCCCCTTCCAACTGCATCACCAGAGTTCTGGACTCAGGAGGGCTTTGGTGCCAGTGTCTTGCGTCCCTTGTTGGTGAGGGTCAGAAGTTAGCATAAGGATCTAGTTGTTCTTACAGAAAATACACATCAGGACCCCTTAATCCTTAGAATAAAAGGTCCTGGAAGTAGTCCTTGCTGCATAGTAGGTATCTGTCCATTTTCCTTCTATTGTTATAGTTCTATGGTTAAGGCCATACCTCTTAACCTCTGCTTTATTTAAAGCAAAGGTTGTTTTCCCTTTAAAGGATTAACACTCTCATTTCCAAAGAGTGTACTTTGCTACAGAACAACAGCTTCTGTTTTAGCTAGGTCTATTGTTTGAGTCCATTTGTTTATGTTGCAATGGCTAGGGTGTCTGTACGCTCTGAACACATAACCTCACCTCCACCTCTGACTGAAAAAGAAATGGGCTGTTCACTCTGTAGTTGGGGGAGAAAATGCAAATTTGCTTATTCATGCTTCTGTCATTTCTGTGGGGAAAAATGCGTTCAAAAGAGGTATAGAGAAGTTGGGAGTTCTGAATGGCTTCTTTTGTGCCTGGAGCTCGGTAACCCTTCATCCATTGCACCTCACGCCATGCCAATTTGTTATTGTTGTGAACAAACTGAGCCAGTGTGGGTACCATGCTCTCTATGACTATTTTCCCCTGGGCTCCTTAAAAGGCTTCGTTATTGAGACATTTAACTCAAAGGAGGAAGGTGGTGGTTTTTTTTCCAGGTGACCCATTTAATGTTGTGCTTGATTCCCAACTTCCCCGGTTGTTGTTGCTTTTCTTAGAGATTACCGTCCTTTCCAGCACTGCAGTAAACAAGTCTTGGTGTTAGACAGAAATCCTTCCTTCCCTTTGCCCACAAGTCCCTCTTGGGTCAGTTTCCAGACTCTTCAGTCATCTTGGTTTTTGTTTTTGTTTCGCTTTTTTTTTTTGAAAGAAAGAAAGAAAGAAAGAAGAAAGAAGGAAGGAAGGAAGGAAGGAAGGAAGGAAGGAAAGAAAGAAAGAAAGAAAAGGTTTAGAACGGCACTGTCTTTCCTCATCTTCATGTGCTGCTATGTTTCTTTGTAGAAGAATAGATCAGAAGATGACAACAGACAAGTGGCTGTGAACACTAAGCGTTTGAAAGGAGACATGAACTTTGATTTCAGAAACCCTAGCTCTGGTCTAGAACAGCACTAAGCCCTTTGAATAGGTAGGGTAGAGAGAGAAACATGGTTGAGACTCCTTCTCCTTTGTTTTATGAGAAGCAAGGAAGAAACTGATGTGTAGCAGGTCTAGAGAAGTCTTCTGAAGTTTCTTGGAATCACTATCCAAAGAGAAAGTCTCACCGTCCTATCCTTAGCATGTTGACTATTGTGCAGTCCTATGACAGACTTGTTATTTCTTGGTTACAAGTTAAAAGTTAATAAGTGGTTCGAGTAGTTGGCTTAATAGAACACTACCCCTCAGGTACTAGCAGAGTGGTCTGAGGAATGTGTCTGTCTTGTTTGAAGCTACAGTAGAAATATTTGCTGGAGGATTTTACTGCAAAAGCATCTTTCCATTACACAGCTTAGCCTTTTTACTGCCTAGCCAAACAAAGAAAAGGGTTCTCCTGACTGCAGGAACAAGCACTATATACCTCCAGGTCTTCTTCCATCAATTATGAGACTAGAATGGCAGCCTAGTAGTTCAGAAATGGGTCTTCCATGGTGGAAGAAGGAAAATGCAGGTCAGCTTTCTAGGAATTTAAATTCTCTCCAGCAGCAATTAAGAGGACTCCTAAGAAGCTTCATGATACTGTGATGCTGAATTCCATGAGAGGGTCTATCAAGAAGGATACAATACGAACATGGAGTTGTAGTTTCACACACACGTACATCACACACTTTGCATAATATGATTTGTAAAAAAAATGCTGTAAGATGTTATAAATCTGTACAAGATGCACACAGTTGGGTTGAATGCAATGAAGACGGGTAGTTTCAGAGTTTAGGAAGTCATTCTATTTGAATTTCTTCATACTCCTTTTCGAACGGGCTGAACCGACTTGGAGAACGGGAACTCGTAGTAATCAACAAACTTTGCTGAAGAAGATTTTGGACTAGTAATTATGGATGGTGATTAATTATTTACTTATTTTGTTTTCTAAGGACCAGTTGCTTAAATGCTTTATAGTGAACTGTTGTGGTGATGCTGAAGCTCATCTCCCTCAAGAGGTGAAATGGGGTGATTATAACCCCTTAAATCAGTATCGAGCCTGCTTCCCTCTGAGGCTCCTGCACTTCTTTTGTTGGGCAATAGGCTCCCAAATATCAGCTCCTAAAAGCTGCACTAGCAGACAGAGTTGAGTTACAACTCTACAGTCCAAAGATTCAAAATGAGCTAGTTCATTTCGTTTTGTTTTGATTGCTACATTTTCTTAGAGTGGGGAAAAGCATAAATGAGCACGTAATAGTATAATCTTCATATGTTCAAAACGACACAGTGTTTTAAGCAATCAATCCAATGAATGAACATTTGGAGAAAGACGAATGGCTTGCTGTATAACAAAGGGAAATTATTTCTCTCTGGCTACTTTTTGTCTGAACTTTCAAATTGAAACTACAGAAACAAAACCTGGAAGTAGAGTGTGCAGCGTTCCTGTTTTGAACAGTATATGGTAATGATGTGCGCACAGATCGTATTACATCTTGTATAGAATAACGGCATCTTGCTCGGTTTGGTAAGCAAAATTCAGGCCGTATCTGTGCGCTTTGCACGTCAGCTGGCCTCCTTACACTACTTTCTCTTCCTCTTTGCAACAGCTCTTCTCAGCACACCACATTCAAAGCTTGGGTCTAGATCCTGGTAGGACCAAAAGTTTATTTGTGAACACTGGATAATAACTTAAGGCTGATAATTCTGGGAGTTCTTGTTCATCACTCGAGCACAGTGGTGAATTCAGGTCATTGGAAAGCAGAAGGTCAGGCTTAGATTAAGGTTGTTTTTAATTAGATGAACTTTTGGGCTTATTAAATATACTTTATTTGCCTCTTGGCTTTCTATTTTAATGTCTTTTATTGTCCCCAGCTATGTGATTCCCAAATTCTAAATGATACCTTAGAACTAATAAGTGAAAATAAAATTTGGTTACATGTATTATGATTGAGAAGGAAATTTGCAACTGGAAATCCTAGTGTGTGCGCATGGTGTATGCAAATTAAACTTTAGTTGTTTTAGTCTCTCTTAGGTTGCTAAAATTATGCATTTTTAACTACTGACTGTGGCGGGGGGGGGGGAGAAGAAAGAAAATTGGAGAAACAAAACAGAAAAGAGAAAAGCTAAGAATGTGGACTTTCTCGTGTCTGTCACGTGCTTCACTACCTACCTTGCTCTTCTACCTTTGACTATTGAATGACTGTGTTGATGCTCATGTCTTCAGCTGAGAGAAAATGACTTCAACTGGGGTTGGGGGGATGGGGGAAGGAATGTAGTTCAGAATGCTAAAACAAAAGAATAACGAATAGGAAAGTAACAATCACTTTCTCATTTGCCATAAATTTAAATTTCCCTTTTTTTAACCCCTTACTCACTTTCTTTCTTTAATCCTATCACACAAAATTTGACTGTGTCTCACTTTATTCCAATCTTTTAGGCAATAGTTCAAAAATCCCTCTAAGCCATAAGTTAACTAGGGACTGTTGATAATCTCTTGGTGGGCTATTAGATTGTATTTCCCGTCGTTTGAGAATTATCACCCTATAAACATGGCAAAGGCAACAGGTTTAGGGATAGTGTCTTATAAAAATTTGTATTGCATATATACACAAATATATGTATCTCTGTTTCTGTCTCTCTGTCTCTGTCTCTGTCTCTGTCTCTCTCCGTGTGTGTGTGTGTGTGTGTGTGTGTGTGTGTGTGTGCATGTATTATGTTTGAAGGATGGATAACCTGGATTACACATACAGGCTGTGTAAGGCATGACAACTCCCAAGTATGTATTAGAGGACAACTCTGTCTGAGCTCTCAAGGTCATGCCCTGTGATTTCGTTGGGCAACATCATTTGGTATCAACAGCGAACTTTATTTTGAATTTGTATGTATGGTGTAGTTGTGTCTTTTTGGTGATTGGGGGGAGTAGGTGCTCAAGTGTTGCACACGTGGAGAACCTCTCTTATCTCGGTTTTCAATCTCTCTATTTTATGTACTGAGATATGATCTCTCCCTGAACATAGAACTTGATGGTTCAGCTAGGCCAGCCGACAAGTGAGCTGTCTGTCTTTCTAGTCCCCAACCAGTACTAAAGTTACAGATATAAACCATCATGCCTGGCTTTTACGTGGGTACCAGGAATTCTCAACTCTGGTCTTTCTGTGTGGACAGCAAGTCCTTGATCCATTGAGCTATCTCATTAACCAATGGTGGCCTTCCATTTTTGCTTTCTTGACTCACTCTTTACAGAATGGAATGCTCACGAGGCTAAGGGACTTTCTCAAATGCCACACTTTCTCAAGGTGACCTTCTGCTGACATAATGAAGCTGGCCTACACTACTAGGTTTGGCCCGATTTCAAAGCCCAATCTCCCTTTAACCAACCATATTGTTTTTTGCAAAACGTACCTCCACAATCTGTCCGTGGGCCTTCTAGAAAACAGATTAACAAAATACCAGGAAAAATCATTAGCAAGTTGCATAAGTATGCCAGACACCTGAGAATGTGAAAGGCCTTTCCCTGAAAAAGCATTCGTTAGTGTTGGCACTATGGCCTGTACTTCCTCTACATCAGCAACTTTCTCTGTTTTCTCAGAATGAATGTCTACAAGGAATTTGCCATGAACTGTGTTTCTGAACCATTCTTGCCTACAGGGTCCTTTGTGGATTAGTGGAAGGTGGCTCTCTAGGCAGATGTGTTAGGATAGTTGCCACACTTTGGGCTGATGAAGAACTACGACTGCAAGAGTACTAAATGGTCAGTGTACCTGTGGAAAGTGAAATGTGCTCTCCCTCTGGACACACAAGCAGTCAGCAGAGCATGGAAGGTCTGCTCCACTTACCATATATTTAGGGGGTGCTATTTGGCCATGTCCAAATTAGCTGCAGACCTGTATTATAAGCTCTACTTGGTGACTGTCAGATGAAATATTTTGGACCATGTTTTGCTGATCATATAAGTTTGGGCATTTGCTGCCAACATCGCTGCCCTTCAAAGCGATTAACCAACTATGGGATTTAAAATTTTTATACTGTCCAAGGGAAAGAGCATTAGCACGATCTGAACTGATATCTGATACTGGAGAAGGTCATTTGTAGTGAATTATATTGGAACAGATGGAACATAGTGTTCCTTTTCTTTTTTTTTTCTTTTTTTTTTGGTTATTTTATTATTTACATTTCAAATGTTATTCCCCTTCCTTGTTTCCCCTCCACAAACCACCATCCCAAGCCCTTCCCTCCTGCTTCTATGAGGGTACTCCCCCACCCATCCACTCCTGCCTTAGCATTTCCCTTCATTGGGGCATTTAGCCTCCACAGGACCAAGGGCCAATTGATGCCAGATAAGGCAGTCTTCTGCCATATGCATTGGGAGACATGGGTCCCTCTCTGTGTTCTCTTTGGTTGGTGGGGTTAGTCCCTGGGAGCTCTGGGGGATCTGATTGGTTGGTATTGTTCTTCTTCCTATGGGTTTAGAAGGAACTGAAGGGGTTTAGAAGGAACATACTGATTATTCTAAGCATAGAGTATTCCCAAATAAACACCTTAGGAGTCCTATCTTGGAGATAGTCATAGGTTTGTAAGACGACTATAGAAACATATAATTATAGTACAGTACAAGGCAGATAACTCAGAGATATGCAATGCATCATGAAATACAAAGGAAGATTCAACTTAATTGCATTGACCCAAATACCCTAAAGAAGTACCAGAACAAAAGACAATATATATAAATACCCTGAAAGGTTTAAGAATTGCAAGAAAACAGCTGGGAGAGTAAAGGAAAGATTTATTTTCAATCAGTCAGTCAATCAGTCAAACCTTACAACTAGATAAAATGACTTCTTTGACAGTTTTGAACAGTGTGAAAGGGGAAGTAGAGGGCAAGACAGGGAGGGTAGAAGGGAGGAAAAGCCAGTTGCTAATGCAGAGTCACTCCCAAAGGAAGAATCCTGGTGTAGATCTGGAAACCTAATAAGGAGCACACTGCCTCTAAGAGAGGAAGGAGGCTCAGGAGGACAGATGTAGATAATGTATGAATTACATTGATGAGAGTCTTGAGATCTGTAGGGAATTTGGTCTAGTTATTTCTGTTCCCTATGAGATAATGTAATTCAAAGAAAAAAATCACATCTCAGCAGGGAATGTGGCTTAGTTAGGCAAACAGGGTGCTTAGTTAGGCCATGAAACATGTTCAAGGGTGTCAAACAAATTGAAAATAGGACACAGATGCTGAAAGGAGATATCAAGGCATTAAAAGGTGTTCTTGTCTCCTTTTAAACTTAATGACTCACAGTATGACATCAGGGGATGGCACAGAGGTCCGATGGACGTGTTGCAGTTCCTAATTACTAAATCACAGATTGTTTTATGATTAAATTAAGTTGCTTTTATGATATTTTCCTATCAAAGAATGTTGTGGGGAATTCCAAAGCTTGTAAAGTGTCTCCTGCTGCTGTCTGTCTGGTATTGGTAGAAAGTGTCTCATGAATATACTCATTAGAGTGCAGTGTCAGGTTTGAGACCTGGTTTTGGAAAAGTGAGGTCCCTCATGCTGCCTGGAAATAACTTTCCTGTGACAAACAGAATATGTAAGATGCTTGCTTCGACTTTGGTCTTCAAACAATAAAATATGTAGTGGAAGAGATTTTAAAAAAATCAAATAAAAAGGTTCAGCTTCGCTCATTTTTAATAGGAAATTTTCTGTGGTTTTTGTTCAAATGTCACGATTCCATATATATCACCTGATTTTAAGATTCAAAACCCTATGAAGTTTATTTGAAAGTATCACAGTTCTCTGGGAAGCTCACTCACTGAAAATAACAAAGCACACTGACTGATGTCATCGGGTCTAACACGGTTTAAATACTATTAATGTAAATTCTCCTTTCTATAATGCTTTAGAGAAAGGACAAATATTAGATATTAATGGATATTATTTAATGGTTTTTATGCTACCATAGCCCATGATCATAATTCTAACACCCCCTTTACTTGTCCTTCCTACCTTTCTTCCTTCCTTCCCTCCTTCCTTCCTTACTTCCTTCCTTATGACACTGGGGTTGGAACCCAGAGTCTTATACAAGGCAATTGCAAATGATATTTGTGCTGTACTCTATCTGCAGATATCCCTTAATAGTATTGAATATTGAGAGTCACCGTTACTCTCTCAGGGGGTGTTCTGTGATATTTCAGCCATGGTTTCAGAACTTACTATAATGTACTGAGTGGTCTTGATCACTTACAAGGAAACTTCATGTTTTTTCCTTCTTTGAGTTTCCACATTTTTATTTTCTAAATCTGAAAGTGAAGAGGTTGATTATTATGAACCCGGAAAGAATCAATGGTCCCATACCTTAGATACATGTAGTCATTTCCCTCTTCTTAAGGTATAACTGTTTTGCTATTCAAGGTAAACAGAGAAGTGTTACATTGACCAGAAAATTAATTGGGGCTTGAGTTCTGATTGTTTTCTTTTAAAAATTACACATATTTATTTATTATATAAAAACATATGCATATCGTCAGTCACATGTGGAGGTCAGAGAACATCTTGAAGGATTTGGTGTACAAGTAATTTTTACTTCCCAGATGTAATTGTCCTCTCAGAGGCTTACTACTGAATAAGCTCACTTGTTCTTGCTCACATCCATCTCCAAGCTGACTGATTCAGCCCTGCTTCTCTTGGCTTCTCACTTAATTGCTCTGCCTGCCCCTCATACTAACTTTGACAATCTGTTCTAATCTTCTGGCTCCTTCTCATTCTCTGGCTCATTCTGTCTTCACCTGCAACCTATCTCTGTAAAAGTGTCCCAGCAACCCTGCCTCTGTCCCTGTGTGCCATCTGTCTGTTTTAGTAAGAGTTGCGTATCCTGTCTCTGACTCATTCTGTCAGATCTTTCTCTGGTTCATCATTTTGTCTGCCTCTCAATTAGACAGCTCTTTCAAACATGGTTGCTTCCTTTTAGCAACTAACCTTACTTTTATTGTTTGGGGTTAAATTATTTGGGATTAAAGGACATATCTATATGCCAGCTAGATCATACTGTAATCCTGGGCATGTCTGCAGTCCAGGTAAATCATATAGACCAGGAAGGTCTTTGGATGTGATCCCTTGCCAGAACAGTCATGTTGCTGGATTTTATCTCCTCTACAATTTGACTTGCTCTTTCTCCTATTTGGGTCCAGAGAATCAAACGCAAGTTGTCAAACTCGGAGGCAAATGCCTTTATCTTCTGAGCCTTCTCGCTAGTGTGGAGTTCTCATGCTTTTCTTTGTATTTAGCTTTTCCTGTAGACGGTCCCTAGCCTTAACTGTAGATATTCTGCTTAATTCATGCTCCAAGTACTCTAATTTTAAACGACAGCCTTTTTCATCAGTAAAACAGCAAAGTTATGCCCGTAAGTGCTGACATCCACAATGACAGATAAACACATCCAGTGTAGAATTGATGCATATATATCTTACAAAGACTGCTTTAGATCGAAAGTAATTCCAGAATTGTGTCCCTAGAATTTATGGCTGTCATGATTAATCTCAGCTTCCATGAGAAAGGCCATGTGTTTGGACAGGCAAAATTTTTCTATGTTAAAAAAAAATGAGGCCTTGAGCTTAAATAATTCTCTCACTTCTTAACTTCTAACAGTGGAGGGAATTTGTCTCAGTTTTCATATTTAGCTCTTCTTCTGAATGGTGCTTAACCTGAGAGTCCTCCTCAAAACTTTCTTCAAAACTAATTGGCACTTCATTCGTAATCACTCAGTGACTGTTCTTTCCTGTGTATGTATATATCTACATATGTATATATGTTTCATCTTTCTGATGAGACTAAAGGCTTAAAATTAGCCTGCATCTCAGTTATATCTGTGCCTGCATTCATAACACTGATATTACACTTAAGTTCATTTTCATCATAACAAATGCTAGGATTCTTAACATACATGTCTGTACTGTCCAACAAAAATAAAGAAAATCTTCCTGTGTTTAATTTAGCCAAGAAAGCATATTGGCTCTTCATTGGACATAATACGACACCAGGCCCTGCCACATCTGACCTCTATTTTTCTAATATCATAAAGTCTACTTGTCAATTTTATAATCTTAATTCCTTCATCTTTTCCAATACCTACATTTGAGCTTTTTAATTTAAGTTTTTGAGATTATGATGCACTTATGCTATTATCTCTATCTGTCTGCATTCCCACCAGCAATGAGTAAATGCATCTGTTTAGTCCACATCTTCTCCAGCCCTTACTGCTACTTGTGCAAATATGGCTGTGAATAACTGAACCTCTCTTTTAAACAAAGCCCAAGGTAACCTAAATAAAATTGACATGGCATGTTGATGATGACATCTGCATGAGTGTTGTGCTATTGAAGAAGGACTGAAGATGCTAAAGTCCAAGTGGTGACCAACTCTGTCCCCTGATCCTTCCTCTCCTTGAATAGCTAGTTCCTTGGGTGGGACTCTATATTATCTGCACTCTCCTATTGTTCAATGGACTTTATATTAGAATATACATCTATGCACCAATCTTCTGTCCTAGCAAATCCATGTTAACCCATTATACCCCATTCTGCTTTATTTGCTTACTCTGAATTATAAGTTGAGTCAAGCCTTCCTTCTGTTCTCTTCAAGCCTTTTGGATTTCTTATAGCATGCTTACCTTTCTATGATACTTTGTTCTTTGCATGGAAAGTCAAGCCTCATTGCAGATGGTCGTGCCAGCATAGTTCCAAATCTGGAAAAGTTACTTAGGTTCTTAGGTACCTCTGTGGAATGGGGGCTGAGTAATCGTTATTACTTCTTGACTAGCACGAGGATAAACCGATGTAGCACACATTTTCAGCCATAGTTCTTGGGGCTATGGTAGGTGAGGGTCAAAATGTCATCTCTCTGAAGCATAGCATTAGCTAAGGACTTGAGTGTGGATGGTTTACTTGATGGGTTATGTTTTAGGGAACAGCAACTGGAAAGTGTTGCAACTAGGCAGGAAAGAAAAGAAAGTTAGTATGGGGTATGGTTATGGTCAGATAACTGAGAGGCATCCAGAATCACTGTTGTTAAGAAACCCTAGAATAAAATCTTGCTTCAAATTTGTCCCACTTGTTAGATG
This sequence comes from Rattus norvegicus, assembly GCF_021556685.1. NCBI lineage: Eukaryota > Metazoa > Chordata > Mammalia > Rodentia > Muridae > Rattus > Rattus norvegicus. Next base: position 42,760,727 of record NC_141535.1, read on the forward strand.
GATAAATCAGGACTCCTAATCTTCCTCCGTTCCTTAGGTGCAGCACTGCATGTACTTCAACTAGAACATTATGAGTATGTGACTTCTGAGGGGAGATGGTCACAGCTGCAGAACCGTCACCATAATTTCCTAGGACCTACTGCATTTTGTTTCCTTTGACCTTGTATAGCTCACTTTTCTGAATTTCCATTAACACAGAAACACTGTGCCTTTCAATGTTACAATATCATCTGCCTGGTGAGGTTTTCCAATAGACACACTCATCAAGGATAAACAAAGCATCCGTGTCTTATATACCCCTCATACTTCTCTCAAAGACAGCGTATACCATACGCTGGAAGCACTATGAAATAGTGAGAGGCAGCAATGTGCTGTCTGGGGAAGTAGAAAACTAGGAGTGTGTTCTTGTGCTCCCACTTATAAAATCCACATCCTCTGGTGGCAGCATAACTCACTAGCATTTGTTTTTCCCACATAGAAAACATGGCAGGAAATTCTGCTTCCCTATTGTACTGTCATGATAAAATGAGGCATGCTAGACAAAAGTCTGAATGAAATCTTCTCAACGAGCAGACAAGGTCAGGGAGTCTGCTAGATTTTCCAAGCTTTTTCCTATTTCCTTTGTATTGTTTGACAACCTCATACATTTATATAATGCATTTCAGTCGGTCCCCTCCATTCTGTCCTTATCTACTCCCTCATCCACTAACGCTTCTACTCCCCACTAGTGCTTCTGCTGCTCTTTCTCCTTGTGTTACCCACTAAGCTTAATAAGAGGCATTTGCCCAGGCATAGATGTAAGTGCTAATTGTCTGTGGCTACAGCACAAAAGGTTACCCACTCACCCAACAGTCTTTAAGGACCAATAAATACTACGTGTCTTAGTTACTTTCCTATTGTTATAATAAGATACCATAATGAAGGAAACTTGTAGAATAGTGTTTTTATTTGAAGTTTACAGGTTCAGAGGGTCCATAACCCTCAAAATGAGGAGCCCAGTAGATAGTCAGGTATGGTGCTAGCACAGGAATTAAGAGTCTATGTCCTGACCTACAAGCAAGAGGCAGGGGAGGGGGATCGCATGGGTTTTTAATGCCCACCCCTAGTGACACACCTTCTTCAGTAAGACCACGCCTACTAATCCTTCCCAAACAATTCTACCACCTGGGGACAAAATATTCAAATGCAGAATTCTATAAAGGCCATTGTTATTCAAAGCACCAAATTCCCTTAAGGAGAGTAGAACCACCTCATGGAACCCTCCTTCATTCATGATGAAATATTGATGGATTTAATCTTGTACAGGGCTTGTGAGGATAATCCAAGCAGCACTGAGGTCATGAATGCTATGGCTTTGTCCTGTCTGGAAAAGATCATTTTTCCTATGTATGTCTCTAACTTCTGCTCTTGGCTCTTTCTTTCCCCTCTTCTGTGATATTTCTTTGATCCTAATGTACCTTAGAGTTTTGTCATCATAACTATATATATATATATACATATATATATATATTTAGTTTCTCATTTTGATTGTCTTACCCATTTAGTGTTTTGAAATGTCATTAAATGTTAGCTCAAAAAATGTTCATGTTTGGTATAGTGAAATATTGAGAAGTTTTTAAAAAATTAAATTCTTTGGTGACTTTAAGATACAGAAAGTGTACCATACTTGTTTCATTTAAAATATCAAGCACATCTATTAGCTAAGATAATAATTGAAAATTTGAATTCCTTTCATACATCACAATGTGAATCTACCCTTCTGAAAGAATATCAATATTATACTTACAAATTTCTTGGTGAGAGCATATCTTGAAATTCACAATATATTTAATCATCTTTAGACTGTAGAGGCATGGCTTCCAGAGATTAGAGATGATGAACATTGACAAGAAGTGTCAATAGGGAAGGCAACTCTGTCTTATTCCAGAAACATTTGCATTAGTTTGTGCAAGAAAACAAAACCAATCCCTTGTATTTACACCCTAATAACAAGGACTGTAGAAATCAAGAATAGAAGAGTGAAATGGAAGAGGAGGTGGCCCATGTATTTTGATAAAGCAACTTTTCTGTGACCACATCGTTGAAGAAAGTGACACCCTTTCTCAACACCACTAAATGCCAATAGTTTCTTTGTGAGTGGTGGAAACTTCTGGGCCCCTTCTTTGTCTATGATAAAGTATCATGGGGCCCAATCTCATGCAATTCTTGTATAGATAACCATGGAGGCAGTGAACAATTGACTTGGCCCCTCCTTATCATATGGTACTGTGTAAGGGAACAAACCCAGTTTTAGTCACCTAACTGAATGAAATTCAAAGGCCAGTCTGACATTGACCAGCTTATATTTTGAATTTTTGTGAAGCACATTCTCATTCAGTGAAGAAAAGTATAATAGTACAGTCATCCAAGTTTTTTGCAAAAACTCCAAGGTCATTCATTTATTTCCTTGTTTATACTTTGCCTCTGTATGTGTTGTATATAATGTATATGATATATACATATATGTGTGTGTATAAAATGTATATTTGTATGTGTATTATTATCATAGTATCTGAGAACTACTAAGATGGTGGACTCATTTTAGTGTCCTTCCTCTCCCCTTTTGTCCCCATAAATTTCTATGAATATCACACTGCTACTTCAAAGCTCTTTGAAGATTATAACTAAACTGTTCATCTATAATGCAAAATATGAAAGCCTGTAAATCTGACTTCACTAAAGTCTTTGTTCCTAAAAGTATAATCTGAATATAATTTTTATGAAAATTTCTTACCTTTTAAGTAGTCAGCCTATAATGAAGGGTGCAGAGTTCTCAAGTGCTCTTAGTCCTTTCATAGTCCATCATAGTGTTATCTGTGAAGAGTTGAGTCCTTCACAGTCCTGGCACCAGTAAAATATGTGTGTGTGTGTGTGTGTGTGTGTGTGTGTGTGTGTGTGTGTGTGCAAATATATTTAGAGAAAGGGTCTTACTGTGTGATCCTTATTTACCTGGTATTTATCGTGTAGACCAAGCTGACCTCTCATTCACACAAAGAGGTCATGCTTCTGCCCATGTGACACTTAAGAATGCCAGAACTCAGATGAAAATGTTCTCAAATGCTCCAACCATATATTCAACTGATGCTCTAACTGTAACAATTATAACGAAAGAATAATTAGGGAGAGGGCTGCTGTTAACAAACAGAATCCTTCGTATTGATGAGGCAGGTGAAATAAATCCTTGCAGGGACTCAGGACGCAGCTCTGTTTTCATACAAACTGTTTGTGGTGGTAAAACAAAACAAACAAAAATGGAAACTTCAAAGAGCTACAAACAACAATAAGAAAGCAAAGGAGCCTGAGTGGCAGATGAAACCCTCTCCACCAAATAGCTTTACCTCTAGAAAATCCATAGCTTTCAAAGCAATAGCACATTTCCAACGGTTTAGGGGCTATGGGCATTTGGTCTGGATCTCTCCCTAGGACCTCTTTTCACTCAACTGTGAGGGTCTCCCTAGGGTAATCAGTAGTGCATCTGCTTTCTCAACACCTTCTGTGTTCTTGGATCCCAGAGATTTTTTTCCTTTTTTAGGGTTTCATTCCCAAGAGACTAGCTTTTCAGTCCCTGATTCTTCATGCCAATTTATCACTGTTACATGCTGTAAAATCACTGAGTATCACCTTCAGGAAGCAGACAGTACATCAGCCTTCTGTCCTGTTCCTGAACTGAAGTCCCTAGTGCTTTTCTCAGATATGCTCTACATCCACAAAAGTGCCATGTGGAGGACTTTATATATGTCACATTGAAGACTCCCTTTATTTCTTTCATTGTTTCAAATATTTTCAAACAAAAATTATCTTAAAGGGGCCAGAACTTATTTTATATGTAGAATTTATTACATGTAGGGTGCGTCTTTCTTGGACATCTGCATGAATTAGTTTGTAAAATAACCAACACAGTTTCTCTTGTAAGCTGCTAAAATTGCACACACACATACACACACACACACACAATATTACTTTTTCCTTTGAGAATTTATTCAAAATCTGGATTGATCTATTAGTTTGCTAAACTGCTTGATTTTTTTATTCTGAAATTTTCATCCTGATTCTGATCTACAAATTTTATAGCTGTTAATTATATTTTAATCTAAGCCAACTAAAGATAAGTATCCTAAGATGAGTGTTAGTCATTTTTTTTAACTCAAAGTACCGCCAGTGCTGCTGAGTTAGCTCACATAGAAGGTCGGCTAGTGTGTATTACTTGATTTATTTATTGCTCTGTTGGACATATGTAACATTTTTGATACTCTATAACACTGTATCAGTGTTTATCATATACTTAATTGATTGTAGACTGGAATTGATAGACTTCAAGCAGATGGGTTGATAGCAAGACTCCAATTCACTCTAAGGAAAGCCTGTGCCCACAGTGCATCATTTTTGTCCTAGGCATATTTATACAGCTTAAAAATATTTTATAGTGCTTTGTGTAGTATTCATAAGCTTAGAAAAACATTATTTGACAGCTGAATATTAGTGTGCTCTGTTAGTTTTACACAACATCCTTTTGTGTTGTGCAGACGGTAATGATTCTCATGAGACTACACCCACTTTGAAATGTCTACAAAATATCAGAAGGTTAGACTTTGTGATTAAAGACTTCTCTCTTCCTACCATTATTCTCAGTCTGATCTTACACTGTGGAACTAGAACAAAGAGTGTGTGGGGAAGGGGAGGGCAAAGAACATTCTTTTTGCTTGTTTCTTTTATGTATTTTTAGACATAAAGGAAGGTAGAGGAGACCGAATTCTGAGGGTACCTCTGGCTGTGTCATCCCCAGAGGGCTGTTACACATGAATACCCAAAGCCAACGATGATATTCACAACGAAATAATAATGTGCTAACCTCACTCACAGTAATCACAGATAATGTAGAATTTGTGGCTGCCATTTCATTTTGAAGGTAAGATACGAGAGACTTATTTTGTAGATTTCATATAACATCCTGGGCTGCATCAATAGACCTTGAATGACCTGAAATAAAGAGGTAATGAGCGCACTTGACTCCACATCATTCAGACCTTTGCTGGAGCATCAGGCCCACTCTGAGCTACAAGCAAAACCAACAAGGACACAGAGAGTGGCAAAGAGAGGGAGCGAAACCGTGCCCTGTTCTCATATCAAGTGGCTGGAAGGTGGTAATTGCTAGAGAGAGAAAGCTATGCAGTAATCAGGAGCCTCGTTCTGGAAGAGGCTGGTTTATTGTTCCCTCTAATCTGATGTATAAGTAGTACCAGCCCCTGCAGTAAGCAGGATTAAGTCACAGATGTAACTTCATGTTCTAGTAATAAGGAAAACATTTTCCCATGCATGCATAGCTCTTCTGGCCCAGCAATAATTACATGCAAGGATCAAAATCATGCATATTTCTCGTCCTAGCAATTTGCCAACGTCTACCTTTTTTTCTTCTTGTTTTAAAGCATTCCTTTAGATTGCTCCTTCCTATATTTAAAACTAAATTTTGCTTGATTTTTCTTGGAATGCATGAAGGACAGATGCTCATAGACAGCATATCTCATATAAAGTGTTCCCTGTCACTAAACTTTTCCTTAAGTGAGTCATGTGTTTAATGGATCCTAAAATTTCTAATCAGGTATTAATTGATAATTTATGTTACCATCTAATGTTTTTAAGGAAATGAAAAACAATGTGAGGATTGAAGTTAATCTGCAAGGAATATTGCATGTTTTGATTTTAGAGAATTAAATATCAGTTTCTATCAGTATGCTTAGACTTTGCTGTTTAATTTTATCAGTTTAAAGTACAGTGGAACATATTTAGAGCTTTAAAAAACAAAATTTTATATTAAATACTTTTTGAATTACAGAAAAGAAAATGATGATAGCATAAGAAGTTTTCATGTACTCCACTCCTGTTTTCTACTTTTTTTAATTGAAAATTTTATATGTGCATATAAAAGATTTTATGTAATTCATACCCTACACCCTCCCTTATCTCTTACCAGCACTTTTCTCCACTCTTCTATAGGACATATGCTCTCTTTAACACACACATGTGCATGAGCACTCACAAGCATGCATGCGCACTAAGCTTACTTAGTGAATATGTGTGTGTGTGTGTGTGTGTGTGTGTGTGTGTGTAAGACCATCCACTAAAGCATGGAAAGCACTAGTAGCATTTCAGAGGCCAAATCCCTTAAAATAAAAACTTCCCTTCTCTTCTCCAGCAGCCATCAATCATCAGTGGTTTCTCAGCTAGGGTTGGGACTTCTTAAATCCCCCTGCCATTCATGCTAGGATATTGACTAGCTTGTTCTTCTGCAGATCTTGTTAACACCTTATAGGAGTATATGATTTTTATAGTTAATACACCAATTATTACTAATTTAATTTGTAGATTAAATTAACCAGTTAACAGATTACTAACTAAAATTCATAATTATCTATCAAGCCAGCTTAACTGAACATTCATGTTCTAGCCTACAGTCCAATACAGGACGTCATTTTTTATATCTATTATTTATCTCATCCTTAAAATCCTTTGGCTTATAGCAGTTTCTCAGACTTTCCTTGTTTTTAATGATATTGAAATTTTGTAGGAATCTTATTCAAGCTTTTGAAGAAAACAATCAAATTGGGTTTTCTGACAGATGGGGCTGTGTCTGTGAGGGCAGAAGTTAATACTTCCATGAGCCTTATTGTTTATTACTTCCGATCTTAACCTGAGGTAGAGGTAATATGGGTCAAAATAAACTTATTTTCTCTCCTATTTCTTTTTATTTTCATATGTATGGAAGGCACTAAGAACAACCGTGCTCAAGTACCAATTAGATATATGTCAGCCCTTTGAAAAATATCTACGTAAAATATTTGGAATATTCTATACAAAATTTACCCATTTTCTATTAAATTAGATTAATTTCATTATTTACCTAGTTGTTTGTGTCAACCAGAGAGACCTCATAGATATTTCTTTTGAACCTTGTTTTGGGAACATAATCTGATAGTGCTTATTTCTTGTGTTACTCACATTATTCCTCCTTTGGCCTTGGGAACTGTGCTTGTTCATCTAAATTGTCTACTTGATCAGTTGAGAAAGCCGAGAATAACAGAGAAACACATCTTTGAGGATGTCTGTGTGGGATTTCCAGAAAGGATCATCTAAGGGGGAAATCCCACTCTGTACCCACAGAACACTGTGCAATATATGCTGACATCCTTGTGGAAAATAAGGGTAAATCCTGTTCATTCTGGAACTCTTTTGTTTCCTGGATGCCGTGAAGTCTGCTAGGATCCACCAAGCCCTGACCACCATAGTGGCCCAAATCCATTGAACTCATGATCTCCAGTGAAGTAATTCTTTTTCTCAGAGACATATCACAGCAACACACTCTTTTGACTGTTTACTTGTTTTTTCAACAAGTCTGGATTGATTTCATTGTTATTGTTATTATTGTAGTGCAGTTGCCTTCTGGTTTTGTTTGTTTGTTTGTTTTTCCTTTTTTGTATTTGGAACCCTTCCTTATTTTCTGGTATCGTAAGTTTCTTGAAAATTATCACAGTTAGTATTCTTTGATAACCCAGATTCAACCATTTCTTCAACAAGCTCTGGTTCCTTTTTCCGAAAAATAATATGAAAATCCAAGGTTAGAATGTATGATCTTTCTGTAGAGATGTCATTACTTCTAGTCTTTCTCCACTGACAGTAGGGGAAAACATGCCTGCCTCCTAATACATCTGTACATATGTATTTCTGAAATACTTGTATGTGTAACCATATGCACACAAAGATGGCTGGGTGAATAAATGGATGGAAAGAAGAATGTAAGAATGCTATATGGTTAGGCAGATAGATAACCATGATTTCATACTAAAATTTCTATCTTTAATTCATTACTGCATTCATAATAAATTAAAGTAATTTATTAGTTACTCTAATCCATTAGATACTTTAATCTATTGTTTGTTACTTGCAACCTAGCCAACACATGAGAAAAACAGTATGGATAATATTTCCTGCTTTTCTTGTACAATTGTTCAATTCCACTCATCTTACTGATTTTGAAGTATGTAAATAAAACATGAACCTTTCTCCCAACTTTGAAAAAAGCCAAGGAAATTCTCTTTAAAAAATGATTTCTACATTGTAATTTCAACTAACTTACAATATATTTCATTGTCAGATATTTTTCCTGTGCATTAATATTAGTAGTACAATCAACTTGGTGCTGTTCACAAAAAGGTTACAAAACATGGGAAGTTTTAGATATTCTATAATTAAGTTTCCTGGTGGCCTTCATCTCTTTCTTCTGTTCATCATAGTCTTCATGTGACAACCATTAATCTATTAGATGAAACTAGTTTGATGTTTTGTGTCTAAATATCTGTTGCTTTTGGAAGGATTACGAACCACTGCGGGTTGATCATCTCTTGCTGGTAGCTCCCGGAGAGAAGTACCTTATAGGATGTAGCCGGAGCAATTCCTTGTTGCCCGTGCTTTCAGGTACGAGCATTCTTTGATCCCAAAGGGAAATAGGACTTGGTTTCAGACATTAAAAATAACTGTTTTTGAGCTGCCCGCATGGTTAAGAGCACTCTGAAGAATAGATTTTATTTTTCATTTAATTCAAAATAAGAACCCATATTTTCAAAGAATGTCATAAGGAAAACAAGGTAAGACCTTGCACAAAATGGTTAATATGCCTATAATTTGCATTTAGTATCTTGTTAAGCTGAAAGTTAACACTGGAGTTACATTGTAATATATGTAGCAGAGGACTCTGGGACACATTTATTTTGCCTTGGGTTATGACAAAAGTACATGTCAAAGTAGTGCCTTTGTTTGTGGTCTAAGATTTTAGATGGAGAAAAGGAAAAAAAGATCCTTTCTTTACACAGAGGAGAAATGTGATGGGAGCATAATTCTTGAGGGATGCAAATTGGGAAGTAAAATAAGTTGGCCTCTGGCATCGTCTTTGGTTGCTGCTCCTCCAGCCTTTCACCACGTCCTGACAGTGTACTCCCCTTCTGCAACATGTTCTCTCTACTCGCCATTCACTTGGGAACACTGAGGGTGAAAGGGTTGTGAAAAATCAGACATGGTCGGTGACCTTATGAAATTTATAATCAAATGGGACCTGCAAGCATTTATCAAATGTATTCCCCTCTCTCATCCTCTCATCCTCCTTTCATCTCCCTTCCTTCCTCTTTTGTTTCCTTCTTTTCCCTGTGTAATGGGTCTAGAAGCAATAGGAGAGTTAAACACAGAGTTTATCCTAAGAGGGGATGAACATTTGTCCTGTTCAGGGAGATCCAGAATGTCTTTCTGTAGAAGGATTGTTTGAGCTGTGAATTGAAAGATCAATAAGAATTAACTAGGGAAAGAACAAGAGAGAGAACTGTATGTGATGAACAAACCATTGCCAGAAGAGCCAATCCTGGGCTACCACACAGTAGGGGGATGATGCTCAAAAGAGGCATTAAGATACCACACTGAAGATCCTTTCAGAAGTCAGAGCCAGTGGGTAACCATTGCATTTCCAACATAAAGTGTTCATTTCCCAGCCAAGCTTCTTCTTCTTCTTTTTTTTTTTTTATTTTCAGAGTACAACTTCTTTTACTCATATTGTCAAATACACAAACAGAGCTTGGATACTTTGTCATGTCCACCTTGGTGCCACTGCTTAAATTCAAAATGAACTGGTACATGAAATTATATCAGCCCATTTTGCTTCCTTTTCTCAGGATGGAAATCCCTAGATTAGAGCATGTTACCTTCCTTATGACTTGGGATAAGTCTTTTTTTTATCTTTATTAACTTAAGTATTTCTTATTTACATTTTGATTGTTATCCCCTTTCCCAGTTTCTGGGCCAACATCCCCCTAACCCCTCCCTCTCCCCTTCTCTATGGGTCTTTCCCTCCCCATCCTCCCCCCATTACCGCCCTCCCCTCAACAATCACGTTCACTGGGGGTTCAGTCTTGCCTGGCCAAGCTTCTAACACCTCCATTTCCCACATTTCTTAGGAAAAAACATTCTGGCTAGGAGGAGTATGGTTTATTAATCTCTTTAATGTACATCTGTGTATGTGTGCATTTATAATTTTGTATAAAATCTGAATTTTATATTTTATTTTCCAATCGTTTGTGATCTCTGTTCCTTCCTTCCTTCCCACACTTCCCTGCTCTGCTGGTGATCACTCACTTCTCCATGAACGATGTCTCTATTTTTCAATTCTGAAGTAGAGAAAGTGTTCCAGCATGTGGAAAGGAGCAATGTGACAGAGAGTAGGAGAAAAACAGTAGGAGGGACAGCAGCAATCCTCCAAGCACCCATCATGTCTTCTAAGGCATCACTTTTTTTTTTCAGTTGCTTTCTTTTTTTTTTTTTATTAACTTGAGTATTTCTTATATAAGGCATCACTTTTACGTCATCCCTTTGCCACCTTTCCTGGGAGCTGAGGAGAAATTCAAGCTTTTTTGCCTGTCATTAGACTTCAATTTCTCATCTGAGATCCTTGGGGTAACTCTCTAAACAGTCTCTGGGCCTCTAGGGCTTCATCCAAGCCCACTCTACTCTCTCTTCTGTGATGCCTCTCTAAGGAAAAGCTGTTCTGTTCTCCAGCACATCGCTCCGCATTTTTACCTTGTGACTCCGCGACCTTGTGTGCTGCCCATTAATTTCTCTCTATTCAGGGGATGTGTTTTGCAATCCTTTAAATATGTTACCCTACCTCTTTACCATAGTTTAGCATTCTGTTCCTTCCTTCAGTGTTTGTTGTGATTCTCTAGAATGATGATTGTAGGCTTAGACTTTCCACAACCTACTTTAATAAATGTTCTTAAATGCGTTTACCTCCCTTCTAGGCTACTACCCACCAGAGGTAGTGAGGAAGAAAGGCTAATAGGGCAGAAGAGGGTTGTGGACCTGTTTAGAAACAGTTCTTTTGGGTGATCCCAATCTTTGTTGTCTGAATATTGGCAGTTCAGTTCATACAGATCAGCAGCAATAGCTCAGTCCATTCACAAACACCATTCACGAATCAGCAACAACAGTTCAATCCAGAAGAAACCTCAAGGCTCTGCCAAATGGACAGAGTACATGGAAGTGGCAAGAAGGTGCCTTGATATCACCAGAAATTCTTTAGTGCAATTCTCTCTACAAAGTCATGACAAATGATGATCAGCAAAGCAAGGCAAACAAATGCCATAGTGTTGTTAGCACAGCCCAGGATCAGCAAAACCCAACAAAGACCAGCAAAGCGTGACAAGGTTAACCAGTGACACAGCATAGTCCACTGTCTGTTGGGTTATACTTACACTCTTTCCAAATGTTACATTTTCTCTGAAGCATCTGTTCTCCAAAATATCACATGACCCTTTTCCAGACACTTGCCAGAAAAAAAACCAACATGTTTCTGTTCTCAGCAAAACAACCTTCCATGTATCTGCCTCAGCAAAACATCCTCTTATAAGACAGTTTCCAGAAAAACATCACATGACACAATTGAGTCTCCAAAGAAACCAGAAATGCCCACTTCAGATGGTGGCTGATATTTGCTGGATTTTCCTCAAAAGAATAAGTTTAAAGGGGCTTCCTTTCAACCTCATTTGTTATACAATGCTAGATTAGAGCCTGCCAGTCACTTGGCATTTGATATATGTTTCTTGGATAAATGCATAAATCTTCATTCTTATTTCCCTTTCAGTCACATATTTCTTATTCTCTTGTGATTATATGGAGAAGCAGAGCTCTGGGCCAGGCCATCTCACCACAAATACAACAGGTTTAGCTTCTTCGCATATCTCTAGTGTTCTTATATCATGGGTTTAAACAAAACACTGAATACAGACTGCAGGACAACTCCTTTGTGACCCTCTGTGACCAGCCACAGATGTTGTTCTCTTTCTTGCAAATGCAGGCTAGACACTTCCTCTAACAGGTCAGCTTGAGCTGACAGAAGCGGTAGTTCTGACGTTTACAAGTTCAGAACTTGCACATGCTGTTTGTCTCATCCAATTTTTTTCTTTCCTTCTCACCCCAAATGGATAAATAACAAAGACATAAAAGTGTTTACCTTATGTTAGTTACTATCCTCAATCTTTGACCACACCTTTAACATACCTTAGACTTCTGTCTTTGCCGGTATGGAAGCTGATGAGCAATGAACTAACTAGTTAGGTTCTCATTTGTGTTGTGTGTCAGAGCTCAGATTTAAGTCCAGACTCCTCTGTAGATGAAGCTCATATATACTGCTATGCCCCCCCTTTCTTCATATCCAGCTTAACTCTCTGTGTCTTATATTCTTTGATCAGATGATAGATGCCTTTTTTAACAACCATGGATTTCTTGGCATTCATTTGTCATTCATTCTTTAATATATTAATTTTTTTCATGTATATAATTGGTTGTTCCTTCTGGAAGCAAAAAGTGCTTTGCGATCTCCTCTCCAAGGAGGGTATAGTATGGTCAAGAGCCAGGTTATGGAGTTGGACATTTTACCTTTCCATTCTGGTTCTTTTCCTTAATATCTGCGTTGACTTGGTCAAGTTTTTTCTGTGCCTTCTTGTCTCATCTGTACAATAGAGTAGCCGAAAATACTACCTCAGAAGGCCGCTGTGAAGATGGAATGAGGTAATGTCCAAAATGTACTTATAACCATGTCTGGTACAAAATGACCATCCAGTAAACATCACTTATTCTTCCATAGCCTGAAGGGTCTTTCCACCCACATGATGTTCCTTAGTCTCAGCTGAATGGCTGTTATCATTTTGTGGGCCAGTGTGACTGCAGGAAATCACAGTCTTGCTTGAGAGTTATGTTAACTGGCACAGGCTTGCTTCCCGTTTTACTTGCCATTCCACTCCTCAGGAACTGAAATGTTGTGAAACCTTTTTCCACCCTGATTTCTTTGAAGCTGAAATCCCTCTGGGGTTGTTGGCCAGTGCTTTGCAGGGTAACCCATCTTTTCTGTCATTGGGCCTGCTGAGATCATCTGTTGAGTAGTATGTGTAACATCTGTCCTCATCCCACCAAAACCCCTGCCTCAGAGACCAGGCTATCCCCAGAGGGTTTGGGCTAACTTGGAACCTTGTGGCAACACAGTTTGAGATCAGCAAGCTAATGACCCCCTTTTCCATATTTGGAAGCTGAAGAAAATACATGTGAAATTTACCAGTAGTTAGTCACCACTGAGAAAGAAACCAGAAGCTCCTAGCCTTGTCAACATTTTTGATTGTACAAAGTGGTTAAGCCATGTATAAAATATCACACAATGAGGTAGCCTGCCACACTGAGAATTTAACTCTGTAGAGATAGAGTGACCATGCGAGAAAGTGAGATAGGATATGGGTTTTCTTTCTCTCTTTAGTACTCAGAAAATAGAAATTAAAACACTTTCCTAGGGGGCCAACAACGGTAATTTCATGCTATGGTTCTGATTTTGTAAATATTGCTATGTTTTCTAAAACTAAAATTGTACTTTAAATAATGGTGAGTGAGGGAAAGGAGGCAGCTCTGAGTTGTTTTTAAAAACTGGCTATTACTCTAATGATTACTAACCCTGCGGCTTATTTGGAAATGAGTTCCTAGCCACCATATCTTCATTTGTCTTCTAATTTTCATGTAATTTGAAAGGGTTAGGCAACTTTCCCGGGGGAACATCCTGCGCACATCCCAGAGGACTGGCTACAGTCCTCTGATTTTACAGGCAAATTTCACCTTGTCACCTCAGGCTGTTTCTTCCTCCACAGCTCTTGTTTTGAAAGCGCCATGTTGGCGTGTTGTACGGATACGAACTTTTCCTCCTCTGAGACCCACTCCATGTAAAACTTTAAATAACTGATTATGATTTTTACAAGCATGCAAAGCAGCAGATTTTTCACTCTGAAAGTCATATGAAATCTTTGCTGGAAAAGGCCGAAAAACACACCCAACAAATGACCACTCGATGAATTCACTCATTTACTAAGTAGATTTTTAGATCTAGCCTGACACAAGCTAGCTTCTGACTTGCTTTCCATTCTGCCATTATTCCAACGCAGCAGTTAGAGAGAAAAAAAGCAGATACGAGGGACAGGCAACGAGCAAGCCAACAGCCAGGGCTCACAGAGAATAGACGGACAAGCATGCACAAGTGTTTGCTCTTGACTTAACATGTTTATTATTTCAAGATGTTGTGATATTGATCCATGTTGTGGATAAATGCTTTGGTTCTAAAAACCAAAGAAATACATAAACCAAAGCTGTATTAATGTTGGTTCCCAACATTACGTGCTTTCATACTTGGAGCAGGTCAGCAGCCCTAGGAAGAAACATCATTGTCTGAATTGAATGTACCCGAAATTGTAAGTCAGAGCTCATGGCTTCTTAATCTAAGTCTATCCTCACTTCCTGGGTGGCTCTAGTAGTGGGAGTGGGTAAGGCTATGACTATTGAACAAGCTAAATCCTAGTGTCAATCTGAGAATTTTCAGGCCAGCTCCATGGGATTGCTTTAGAGCACTGGGTCTTAGACCTTCTAATGCTGTAACCCTTTAATACAGTTCCTCATGATCTTGTGACGCCCCCAGCCATAAAATTATCTTTGTTGCTACTTCATAACTATAATTTTGCTACTGTTATGAATCCTCCTATAAATATTTGATATGCGGGATATTAGAAATGCAACCCCTGGGATGGGGTCGTTTGAGAACCTCTGCTTTAGAGGAGCACAATCATATTAACCACAGGCTCCTACAGTGTTCATGATAGAAGAAATGGATAGAGTTCAAGCAGTATACTCCAGATATTCCATCCAGAAAACGGAATGGTGTTTGTTTGTTTGTTTGTGTTTGTTTTTCGAATCAGTGCAAGTTGGTTTTGCCCAGGTACCAGAAGGGAAATTCTTCTGTGGGGTCAGAAGAAGAAAACTGTAAATGGCTGAACTGTTGAAATGTCTGTTACAATTTTAGGTGAGGGCCACGGCAATATCTTACCCTGTCTTAAAATACTTTCTGCTATTGTTTTAAAGTAAATTTTTAAAATGGTGTGTTTCCGTGTGACATTTTCACGTTTGTTTCATATGCTGCTCCTATCCACCCCACCCTACCCCACTCCCCAACATTACAGTCTCTTATGATTCCTTCAGAAGCTTCCCAGAGCCTTAAAGACACAAACCCTTTAGCAAGACGGTTTGTCTTTCAGGTTACCCACCTGTCTCTTACTACTTTCTGTTCTGATCGCCATTTCTCATGAAATTCCAAGAACAAGGGTCACATTGTTCCTTGTCACCTGCTTGCTTTCCTGTACTTTGCATTGCAAGCTTCATCTATCCAGATCCCTCAAACATGGTTAGCCTCATCTGTTGTTTCCCTTGGCAATTTCTCTGTATGTTATCCGACCCTGTATTCAGACGCCCCCTCCAAGCATCTTGAGCTTCCTATACAATCTTTAAGGTGGTTCTAACTTCATTACAATAAGCTGCTTATGTATGCCTAGCCCACTAAGGAAACACTAAGAACAAGAATGAAATGACCACTATGATTTCACCAGAAAGCTAACCCAGAAGAAGGGCTCGATGTGATCCTGTCGAATTAGTGAATGAGTTGGCCATGTCTTATCCACCTGGTTGTTCACATTCTTCAGTGAAGTATGCTTTTCCTACTGCTCTTCCAGAAGTAGGTACACAACTGACTGACCTGTAGGAAGAGTTTTCTGTTATTTTTTTCTTGAAAATTTATAGAATTACTATATGTAAAAATGCAGAATTCCTCCTGAATCATACCTGAGGAGGGTTTTCATGGTTTTGTTAAACTTTTATGCTTCTGGAGAGTGTCCAAGGCTGCCTCTGTGCCTCAGAACTCTTCCAAATAATGTGCCATGTCTTTCACCTTGAGCCTAGTAAAGTCTTAAAATTGCAGCAATATCGAGTAATATTTTTGAAGGGTAACGTGTCTCTCTATTTTAATGTAAATTATCTTCATGAGCTTTGCTTTAAGAAATTCAAAATTTGGGGATGTGAGCAAGCTTTAAAGAACATGTCTGATCCTCTGTCATCAGTCAGTAAAACAACAAAAACCTCCTCCTGAGAAGAACACGTCCTGAGTGCCGCGAGCAACTTCTCAAAGTTTCTAGAATGTTCGTAGAAAACCTTCTCATTTCTTCTTATCCAAATACCTGTGGAGTGTATTTTGACAAATTATTCACTATTGTGAGAATGGCCTTAATTCTAGGTGGCTTTCTTACTGGACAACTGTGTGCAAAAGAAGCAGCTCATTCACTGTCTATCTCCAGTTCTTTTCCCAAGATGCTATTCCAGGTTCATGTGCTTTGAAGTCAATTGCATGAAATGGCTCCAAAATAAGCCTTTGAATGTTTTCTATTAATTTCTTTAAACAAAGTTTACATATTAAATGGCATGATCTATTTGTGTCATAACATTAACAATATTCCTATTAGTTACATATACCCACAGGACCATATTACAGGGAACCATGCAGTGATTTATACAATATAATATAAAGAATATAAAGAATTATATTAGCTTATATTAGTTTTCTTTTTATTAAAAAAGTCACTGGACCCAAATAGTGAAATTGTTTTACACTGATATTTTAAGTATACTAAAGTATTAAATAAAATAAAGTATGGGCCATGTGAGGAAATTGATATGCTTTATTAGTAGCTAATTGTTTACCATGTGAAGTGGTCAATGTCCAGTAAGATACTCATTGTCACAGAGTAGGGAGTCATGGTTTGATTGCAGTATGAATATCTCTAGTGCCTGCTCGTCTCTCACCACCTGTTGTCACCAGTCAAGGTTCTACTCACCTGACCCACATGGGTCATTGATTCTTCTCACATTGCATGCTGTAAAGAGTCATGGCTTTTAGCTCCCTGAAGTTTGTTGTCACCTCCATGCAATAACTGCCTTAGTAGAGAAATGAGGAAAGACTTCGTTAGCTATTTCTCTAGAGCTCTACCTTCCAGATGAACCTGAGTAAGTACCAGCCTAGGGTTATATTGTATGCAAATTTTAACCCTTCTGTCTATAACTTTGAAACCTGCCTTCTAAAAATAAAACTTATTTTTCCTCACATTGTCAGCATTGACTCCTCTTTTATACATCTTTGCCTTGAATGACACAATCTTCGAGGATTAAAAATGCATTTTTCCCTAGTGTATTTATATCAAAATGAGAAAACGATATGATTTCCTTGGGGATCTACATGCCCCACTTCCTTCAAGCCTTCACCTCTTGATGCCACAATGTAGCTGTGAATGCTTTATGGATGTATGTGCAACCATGTGCAGTGTATATGCTCTTGTGATCAGAGGCTAAAGCAGGACTTCAGGTACCCTGCCCCATCACTCTCTGCCTTACTCCCTTGAGACACGGTCTCTTTATGAACTGCTGCTATGCTACTGACCAGCAAGCCCAGTATACACAACCATGCCCAGCTCTTTTGATGGATATGCTAGAAAGTTGAATTCAGATCTTCCTGTATGGTGATGGTTCTTATCAACAGAACCAACTCTTCAGGTCCCAAGGTAGCATTTTCTAATTATCAGTCAAGAGCTATAGTCTCCGTTCCTAATTCCCATCCTCCTTTTATCCAAAAGGATACATTATTCTCTGTTTTATTTGGTTGTTTTAAATATAATTTACCAGTTAATCTTGTTCAGTATGCATCAATTTATCCTTCCATATAGAATAATACTAAGTACACAAGAAAGGGAGTTTAGTGTGCTTTGTTTTCTGTTGTGTCATCAGAAGTCAGATTATCACTTACTGTATAGTAGATGAACAATAAAGATTTGCAAGAGGACAAATGGAAAAGTGGTCAGCAGTAAATCTGGAGCATTGGTTTAGTAGTACTGTGAAAGAATATGGTTCCTCTGCAACCCCATGTGTTCTTACCAGAGCCACCAACATCAACCAGTATTAAGGAAACACACTTTGTGTTGTGTTTACAGCTGGAAAAGGTGGACCCAGGTGTTGCTGGGTACTTTTCTTCTGTAGATTCTCATTTTGCCTGGCACTTTCAAGGGCTTTTTGGTTTACACTTCCCTCCTTGTATCTGACTTCATCTGCAGATATAGCACCACCGGCTATGTTTAGCTTTGTGTGGTTTCAGTGTTTATTTTCTATATTTCCACATTGCTATTTTAGCTTATTCTGTAATTAAATAAAATGCCTTGTTCTCTCAGTATAAAAGCAATGAGAAGAAGGACAGGGTTGCCTGTGCTGACTCGTGTAAACTGATGTTATCGTCTCAGGGGACCTAGATTAGTATATGGAAACCTAAAGACAGAAGCCCATCTGGGAAATATTTGACAAGTCATCCTTCTTTGAATTTCTGACAAAATCTTTAGTCTGTTTATATTTTCACAAGCTCTCAGACACTCGGAGATGGGAAGACTTGCTTGTAAAGATTCCAGAGCTCAAGAGGCCAACATGGCTAGGAACTAAAACTTGCCATCTGATATCATGGGAACAAATGTCTCCATGTGCAAGGGCTCAGATGGGGGTCATTTAAATTGCAAATTTATGCAAAACAAGACAATGTGGTATTTTAAATAGTTATTCCATAGCTAGAATCATATAAACAGTCTTATGGATAAAGGTAGAAACCACAGATGTACAAAGTTCAGTTCTAAAATAGTCCATGTTTTAGGAGAGATTTAGCAAAATATCTGTGGAGCGTCTGTTTACTCTGGGAGAGCCTAGAGGCATGGTGAACAAAGAGTGTCAGGTCAAAGACTTTCTACCAGCTTAAGTTCATTTATTTCAACACACTGCTCTCGTGCTCTCTCTCATTTGGCAAAGCTTTATTAAAAAAAATAATCTAGAAGGCACCTCATGAGCTTTTGTTTATTAGAGATCTTTCAAATAAGCTAAAAATATAACTGTAGATTATTGTGTGTAGATGTGTCCCCTTGTGCTCCTAGCCTTCCTTCCTTCGTTCCTTTTTTCCTTCCTTCCTTCCTTCCTCCCTTCTCCCTTCCTTTCCTTTACCCTATTCCCTCCCCTTCTCTCATCATCCTTTCTTTCTTTCAGAGAGGATTTGTTTCATCCGATAAAAAGTACAAAGGAAATAAAGCCATTTTTTAAATGAGGAATTAGACAAAGAACAGTATAAAGAGGCATCTGTGGTCACGATAAGGACCAACAATCTTGAGTATGGATAGAGGACTGAGTTCAGGAAGGACTGTGCTGATGCTATTTCACAAAAGAAAGCTGGATCCTGACTGAAATAAAACTTGGGCCATGTGAAAGTCACTCATTGCTCTCTAGCCTTGGTTTCTCCACTCAAGAAGATATATACAGAATGTCATTGTCAAGAGTGATTATGCTGTGGTTAGCACAATGGGCACACCATACTCCCTGAAAATGGAGAGAATGATAGGTTTGAGGTGCCAAGTCAAATACGATCATTACACTCACATTGGAAATTAAAGAATAATTCTGCCTGTGTGGGTTTAGGGTACCCTTGTTCAGGTGTACTGGCTAGGCATAGACAGGAAAGTAAAGAAATGGCCTACATTTTGCATGTGATTATACAGAAAGCTGGTTTTTAAGTGTTGGTCCAGCTGTGTTTTGACATGAAGTGTAACTCTTCCACCTATAGCAGCAAAAAAAACGAGATTATCATAATCACGGTCTAATGAAGCACTCACCACACATCACATATGAGCTAAGGCCAGGGTGCTTCATGAGGATGCTCTTATATAGGAATAAACATTAGGAGTCTGAAAGAAAGAGACATTGATTTGGACTAAATTACCATGTTGGACATTGGAAGAAGATCCACGCATGCATGTAACCACACATAGCTGACCTTTCTTGGTAAAGTGAGATTTGCCTCTGGCTTAGATGACTTGGTTGTTACATAGTGTTGCCGGTTAGGTTTTGTCCACTTGACACAAGAGAGGACCATCTGGAAGGAAACAGTTTGGAATTCAAAAACATCGCCATGCCAGGAACCTCATTTGTGTGAGCCCTAAACAAATGAGTGGAAAGAAATGCCCATGTACAACTTTCAACAACTGAGGATTTCATGTGACAAGGTCACCTTTAAGAAGAGCTTGACCTGTCATTGCGGGACAATCTTTGTTTTGACATTTCTAGACTTTTCTACAAATACATTTCCCTTTGCCCCAAATGTTTCGTCTTCTATTCTCCTGTCCTATGGGGGAAGTCTAGAATAGAAAGCTATTAGTCCATTGGCCATGTGTCCTTTGCTTTCCTTACATTCTCTTCATCATACTAAATTACTATGTTGAACAGAGAAGTAAGACCTGTGGCCCCACATGGCTAAAGTGACACTGTTGATGGGTATGGTTGTTCCACAGTGTGCTGGTTATATTTTTGCCCACTCCACACAAGCCAGGGCCATCTGGAACTTCAATTGATTAAATGCTTTCATCAGGCTTACCTGTAAACAAATTTGTGAGGCATTACCTTGATAAATGATTGATGTGAGAGGGCCCAGCCCACTGTGGGTGGTGTCACCCGAGGGCAACTGGTCCTGGGTTGTATAAGAAAGCTACGAAGAAGGAACTTCCCCCGTGGTTACTGCTTCAGTTCCTTCCCTGACTGCCTGTCATGATGGATTACAGCTATAAATGACCAAGACTATAGGATCCTCTTCTTACTCATAAGATGAACCCTCCCCTCCCCAAGTTGCTCTTGGTCATGGTGTTTATCACAGTGATGGAAACATAACTGTGACATAGGTAGGTTACCAAAGACAATTTCAATTGTGTTCTACTACAGTAGAGATTTAGAATAAATGGCATTAAAGATAAATGCCAATTGCTCCAGGAAGATATCATATCCCCTTTTCCAAGTGCTTTTATTTATGTTGTTCTAATCCTGCCCTCAATCCAGCCATCTTTCTTCGTAGGTGTGTCTGAAGGCATTATGATAAAGAATTTGGAGTTTGCAGTTTTGGACAATCTCCTGCAGCTTTAAATAGGTCAACTCTCTGAGGGTCTGTTTCCTTCTCTATAAAATAGAGTGGGAGCATGATATTTATTCTTATAAGGTTTTTACGGGGGACAAGGCGAGAACTCGGGGAAGACAACACAGTTTCTGACACATAGCAAACAACTAGCAAAACCTAGCTCTTCTTTTTCCTAAACAAGTCGATTCGGACCTGAAATAATGGGACAGTTAAAGTACATGGCTTGTTAACTGTCACTTGATAGCTCTACGTTCTCAGGGTCTGAGATTCAGATTCCTCATGCCCTCAGAGAGATAGTAGAAGCGGTCCAGCAAGATGTTTGTGAACATTGGAGGATGGAGTAGGGTGCCTTGCACCAAGCATTTTGCCAGGTTCTTGTCCTCATGACTCCGCTCCCATATTCACTGGAAACTTGGGGAATGCCGGAGGGCTGTGAGGGTCAGCCAAGGGAAAAGTTGAAGTGAGGTAGGAAGATTTAGTTCCTCCGGATTTCATTCACCCTTTGTCTATTAAACGGTAACTTACAACACTGGCCACTAAACTATTAACTCTACAGCTCACTTCAATTTTCCCAGCAGTACATAGTCGTTTTAACATGTGTTTGAGAAATCTCACTAACCTTTCATTGAGATGTTGCTCAAAACGCTGCATAATACTTCAAAGCATATATTCTTTAGAAGTAAGGCCCAAACAGCTCCCCTGTATCAAGAGGCGGGCTGTGAGGGTGGAGGCGAGCCAACGAGAAAGGTTTCTGCTGTCTACCTTACAACTATTCTTGAATTTCAGGGATTGCCTTCTGAGTCACTTATGGGCTGGAAAAAGATGGAGCCTGCTTGCTCTCTCACAGCTAGAAATCAAAGTTGCTCCTTGTTATTAGGAAGCAGTCAGTAGGAGTGCAGCATGGGCAGAGAGATCCCCGGTGTGTCTTCTGGGAGATGGAGACTACTTGATAGAAGGTGCATGGTCTCCAATCTCTTCCGTTTCCAACCTCTTACATTTCCCGCTTTCTGTTTCAAGAGAAACACATACAACTATAATGTGTGTGACTATTGGCTGAGAAGTTCTGTGGTGATAGGGGAAGTGGGGGACAAGTCCAAAAGAGAAATCAGGGAATGAGAGAGTCAGGAGAATCTGGATCCAGTCACCCATTTCTACCAAAACATAGATTTCTAATTTTGGTGCAAATCTAATATCTATTGTTTAAAACATGTTTTAAATGAATATACCCTCAAAATGAGATGTTCTGAGAAAAAGTTTCTGAGCCTTTAATAAATAATTTATTATCATAAAAATGCTAGTTTCTGAAAAAAAAAAGCCTCAACTTTGCAGTTCATAGTAAATACTGACTCTTTCAGTCAATCTATTAAAGGCATTTCATCTTAAATAATGCATTGGTAACCCCAATATGGTATTTCAAGACATTTCTGCTTAGAGGGCCCAAGATTAGTTCCCAAGACACACATCTGGTGACTCACAATTGAGGTTAACTATGGTACCAGAGAATCCTTTTCCTCTAGCCTCTAGGGGCATTTGTACTCATAGGCACAAAGCCCAATACACATTTTTTTTTAAATGAGAATAAATCAAATGTTAAGCTACAAAGAAGGATTCCTGCTTATATCAAGCAAGGTGACTCTATAAATGCACACATGGTTCGATATGAGAGAATTTTCTCTCAGAAGTCACACATTGATAGGTTAAAAGAGAAATCAGGAGCCCATGGAGATGACACAGTAGCTAAGAGCACCTACTGCACATGTATGAAGACTTAAGCTCAAATTCCCAGAGGCCACATGAAGCCAAGCATCAGTACCTGACCTTATAACCTAGATAATGGTGTGCAGAGTCAGGCAGAGAATGATAGCGCTCACTGGCTACCCTACATAGGTGAAACTGAGGGCTCTGGGTTCACTAACATAGCTATCCTTATGACCGAGAATAGTAGAAGACGGTGCCCAATGTTCTCACTTGACTTTCACATGGGTTCTCCTGTTGCACATGTCCCACTCGTACATGGACATATAACACACACACACACACACACACACACACACACACACACCCCACATATACACAGGCTGCATGCCACAAACACACACAGGCACACATACACAGGCACACACATACACACATAGCACACCAAAGACACACACACGGACACAAACACACACATACCAGGAAGAAGACATTAATGCCTGTAATTAAAAGGGGGAGGATGGACTTATACATTACAGATGCCAGTGTGGCATTTAACCAAAACTTAAAACTTAGTTCTCACTCATTGTTCTTATGTTAAATGTTAACAGGCACACTGAAATAGCAAAAGAGAAGGATAGCATCTGTCTCAATAGCTAGTCACATTGCTAAGTAGAAATCATGGCCATTAAAACCAGCATAAAAATAAGCACTATGATGTAATAGAATAATTGTACAGAAGGTTTTGTTTTTTATTTGGGTCAGTGTAGCAGTTTGACACATAAAAATTAGAATATGAATGGTTTTCTAACAACTTGAGTATTCATTTGGAAGAGCTGAAGGAATTAGTTGTAAGATAATTATGTTCAAAGTGGTAATTGGGTAAGACGACCAACTCTAAAATACATACAGAAATTTACTAGCTTATCAATTAAAAATTAATATTCAGTTAGAAACATAACAGAGAAGTAAACTGCCTTCCAAACAACATCCAATTCTAGACATCAAAATACACCGTTCTTATACCTTTCAGTGAAAATAATTTTTCTAAAGAAGAAAAGAATAAACCTTAAAAGACACATAGTTCCATCAAGTTAATCTTTAAAAATTAATTATAGAAAATAACATAATGTGTGCATTAGCATTTTATTGTTCATCTTGACAGCGTGTTTTTAAAAATCTAAGAAAGTAAATGTGTAAGAAAGTCAAAATAAAATTAAAAATTTAACAAATAAAGGAGTTTGTAGAGCTCATCACCGAAGAATGCATTTTACAAAAAGGTCAAACAGAATAGTGGTTTAGGTGAGGAATTAAGATATGGCAAAGAAGAGCCATGTTTTACGTGTGTGCAAGCATATATGTGAGTGTATATACATGATTATTGATCTATAAACATATATTTTCAATAGCATTTCAATTAGTTCATGAAAAGTATAGTTATTCAAATGCTAGCAAACTAACAATCAATCATTATGGAAAATACTATGAACTTAGATCCTCTTACTATCATTTACTTAAAAATATATGTTAGTTAAGATTTTAATTTAAGTAAAATTGGAATCTGGAAAATGTCAAATATATTTAATTAGGATAAAACTAAAAAGATATGTAAAATATTAAAATAAAACAAAGAAATATTTATTTTGGTGTAAGAAAAGCGTGGAAAAATGTCTGGTAGATATGGGTACATTAGAAAGTAAAGAGATATTATGGGATAATGGCACATGCCTTTCATCCCAGCACTCTGAGAGGCAGAGACAGGCAGATCTCTGAGCTAAAGGCCAGCCTGGTTTGCAAAACAAAGTGAGTTCCAAGATAGCCAGGGCTACACAGAGAAATATTATCTCCGTGTATATGTATAATATCACATTATATATGCACTTGTATATGTATTACATCATATATGTACACGTATGCATATATTATATGTATATATGCATATATTTCTGCCCATCTCAAATACCATAAATGCAATGTCACAGTCAGCAAAAGACAAACTACAGAAGCTGTTTTCAATGTTGCCAAAGGAAGATTTAATTCAATGTACGAGGAGCTCTGAAAAAACATTAAGAGCGAAGGTGACTGTCCTTACAGGAAAATCAACAGAATCAATTTCTAGATGAAAGCTCAGTAGCAGGAATAAAAGCCTAACCCAGAGAAAATCCAGTTGCAGTCATCGGTCATTGTCTCCTCTAATCAAAGTGTTCAAAGTGTAAAAACATGCACAGCACGAGCCAAATGGCAGTGCAGGCTAGAGCGTCCACCCACTGCGGGGAAAGTCTAAGGAGCTTTGAATTCATCAATAACTATGGGAAAAACATAGTTTACAAACTATCAATTTCATATCTCAAAATGCAGCCCAGGGAAACAACCAAGGCTGTGTGAAAGGGTTTATCCACATTATCGTATTGGGGGGGGGAGGGTGAGGCTGTGAGGAGAATGAACCCAATATCCAGAAGAGAGGCTTAGTTTAGTAATAACATACATGCATGTGATCAGTAAGTATAATATTCATTATGGGAGATATTTATGGAATGTAAAGTGAAAATTAATAAAATGTGAGCTTAGCTGTTAAAGAAGAGAATGATGTTAAAGTGAATCATGATGGTGTATGCCTTTAATTCCATAACTCGTAAGGCTGAGGCAGGAAGATTGTTTCAAGCCTACCTGGTTTGCATAGCAAGACCTTGTTTCAGCAAACACACACACACACACACACACACACACACACACACACACACACACCCCATCTGGGAACATGGTCTCATAAGAAAATATAAGTATCTGTGCCTCAAAAATATTATAGTTAATTTCTGTATTCCTACTTAGGTTACTTCTAGAAATAGTTTCTTCCTGGGGGAAATGAAGAAATAATAATAGGTTGTTTCTAAAAGATTTTTAACAAAATGCTTCAAAATTCCCTGAGTAGTGGTGACTAATAACCTTGGGAGAATTTTAGAAATCTAACTTTGCAGTGATTAATAACTGAATAAAAGTGGGTTCAGCCCAAAGTTTACTTACAATTTGAACTACAGTATTTGTGTATTTGTGTGTGTGTGTGTGTGTGTGTGTATGTGTGTGTTCATATGTGTGTGTATGTGTGTGTTGTATTGTATGTGTGAGTATGTTAGGGATATGTGCATGTATGTGTGTGTTGTGTCTGTGTTCTCATGTGCATGTGTGTGTATGTATATGTATGTGTGTGCATTGTGTGTGTGAGTGTGTGTGTGTGTTCATGTGTGTGTGTTGTATTGTATGTGTGAGTATGTTAGGGATATGTGCATGTATGTGTGTGTTGTGTCTGTGTTCTCATGTGCATGTGTGTGTACGTATATTGTGTGTGCATTGTGTGTGTGTGTGCGCATGTGTGTGTGTGTGTGTGTGTGTGTGTGTTGATTCCTGTGTCACAAATGTCTCTTTTGATGTGGGGTGGGATGAAGTCCGTGAAAACTGAGGTAGAATTTGGTGGCTTCCCCCTTAGAACTCCCATGCTTGTCACAGGATCTTATTAATGTAGGATACATACTGTTCATACTTACTGTTTGGAACCCTACTGAAAATGCTTGGTTCTGGTAAGACTCTGTAATCACAGCTCACACTGAGAAGCTGTAAGAGCTGTGACGATTGAAATAAATCCCGTCACTAAGTAGAGCTTTGTCTGTGCTTGAAGAATTTGTAGGAAGTGCCTGTACTATCATCATCTGAAGAATGACACCCAACTCTTATTTCTGGCAGATAGTTAAATGCCTGCAGAATTATAAAACGTGGTATTTTGGGTATTTCTTATTTACAATCCAAATGTTATTCCCTTTTCCAGTTTCCTGTCCATCAGCCCCCTAACCCCTCCCACTCCCCTTCTATATAAAACGTGGTATTTTGAATAGGTTCCAGTACCTTGAGATTATGAAATGAAATACACACTTGCGCACACACACACATACACACACACACACACACACACACACACACACACACACCTACATGCACATACGCACATGGTTTTAATTTGCTGTTCAATACTCCCCATTCACAATGGTTGCTTGGAGGCCATACGCAATGGCGAAGAGTGGCTTTTTAAAAGTGATCTGCCTTGTTCTTGCTTAACCTGGCAGACGTCATGAACTTCTAAGAGGGAGCATATTTCATTTGCCTTGCACCACCAAAGGACTTGGCCAGTGGCCTCTGTTTGTTCAATGCTAGTGTTGACAGGTGCTTTTGCCTGGGGAGCTCGTGGTGTTCTACAGGTTAGTCAGCAGTTCCCACAGCAGCCTTCATGCCTGAGAGTGAAACACGGATTCATGGGAGCTCCAGCTTCCCTCGCTCTTATTTCTGTTTACCTAGTGAAATAAAACAAACATGCCAGGTTCCCTCAAAGGACTGGCAGCAAGAAGTGCTAGTTCAATGTCATTGGGAATTTACTTCTTGTGTAAATAGATAAATTCCTATGAGGGAAATTTGCCACACACCCAACCGAGAAAAGACTACCTTCTGCTGAGGACCTGAGTCACCCCCTTTCTTCAGTTCTCTGCCACTGTGTCTTGTCCTTAACAAAACCCAACCATTCTTCACTCATTTTCTGCATCACTATTCTCAATTATTTTGATTGGTTTACAAAATACATAGACGATGTATATCTTCATTGATTAAGTAATAGTTAATATCCTACTAAAAAACACATAGTTTTAAATCGAGACTATTGGTCCATTGTGTTCAACTACGAATTTCCAGTACCAAGTGAGCACGTGGGAGGTGATTGTAATGAAGCAGTCTGTTGGATGGATGAATGAAGGAAGGAAGGAAGGAAGGAAGGAAGGAAGGAAGGAAGGAACAAATGAATGAATGAAATTGCTCAGTGGTGCTCTAAGACACCATTCAAGTCTCTTTTTTACACTCAAGTTCGAAGGCAGCCAAGTGTAAATAAGCAAGACCAACTTGCAAGGTGAAGAGATTGCTATTATGTTCCTCGGTGTTAGAAACATCTACAAGATGAGAAGAAACACTAGTCAGAGGTTTTGCTCCCATCAGTTGCAAGAACAGAAACCAAGTTTAAACTGACTTCAAAAATAAAAGGAAAAAATTGCTAAACAGATGATGTTACGGAGAAGTTGGAAGTTAGTTCTTATGGTTGAAAACATGTTCCAGATCTTCTCATGAGGTGCTTAGAAGGGCTCTTCTTTCCCTCTTTTCCTCTCTCCTCCCTCTGCCTCCTGAACCTCTTCAAAGGTTCCCTTGTGGGAACAGAGAGGGAAGCATCATTCTTGCTGGTCCTTGGAAGAGCATCTGCTTCCAATTGCTAAGAGATACTTAGCAAAGACTCCAGCATCAAAGATGTTTCATTTCAGCTGCTTATCATTTTCTTCCTGTTCCCTTCCACAGACTAGCTAGAGCCAACAAAGAATGGAGTACTAATGCAAATGTAAGAGGGTGGACATCAGGACTAACTCCCCAGTAAAGTGATCATAAAATCACAGTTTGACTGGATTGGTAGGGAGACACAATTCTCACACAAATGATGTTTAGTTGTGCTGTAGTGTGTGAGAAAGGCGTGCCTGGTCTTAGCTTTTACACCAGCCCCTTTTAACTATTTGCTCACTTTAAATAACTAAATCCAATATTTACTCAGCAATATGATATATCAGGCTACATACCAAGTATAAAACTGTGCTCAGGACTTACTCCATTGACTAGCTAATTCAGTGTTGAAGGAAAAAAAAGGAAGAAAAAAAGATCAGTGGGTGACCAAATCTAAATCAGAAATTTTAAGACACAATATTCTACCATATTGCCATCTTCTCTTTCCTTCTGGTCCTTTGAGACTTGTGATCACTTTGAAATTGTTCCAGGGCTGTGAAGCGAGATTTGGACTAAAAGAGATTTCTCTAGGAACTCCTTTCCTCTCATCACCCAGTGAAACTGGGGTTGGTATTCATATCCTACCCATGTGCAATGCGATTTCTCACTTGCATGGGTTTGGGGGTAAGAGGGAGAAAGGGAACGTACTATCAATGGGCTTGTCGTATGTCAACTAGTCACAAGGTGCAGTGAGCTTGCGAAGAGTAAATATGACATAGCTCAAGTCTAGCTGGGATGTTGATGGGATGCAGGCACTTTGACTTTGTGGGTCTTTTTCTCTCCCATCAAAAATAAGATTATTGTATTGCTATAGTGATGTAAAGTTAATATAATCTGTACTAGATTCTATTCATTTCAAACACTTTTTTAAGCACTTGAAAATGTCATGGGCCCTTGGTGAAGCCTCTATGATGCTACTATAAGGCTTTCTTTTTGGTCTAAAATTTAAAAAAATCATTCTTTCTTTAATTTTGGGTTTTCATACATATATACAATGAAATATGATTATGTTTACCCCTCATTTCTCCCACACAGCTCTCCCATTTTTCCTTCAACATTTGCCTTAAACTTCATCCTTTTGGTTCTTTGTTTTCAATAAATCTACTCAGTCCAGTTAGTCCCATCCATTTGTGCATGGATGTGAGGCCATGCACTGGAAACCTACCAGTGGCTACATCTTCCGTAAAGCTGATTCTCTCTCCCAGTCTCTATTCTGGGGCCTGGAGATCATCTCCCTCGTGGTGAGTGTGCCGGTTTGTTTTTTCAGACGAACTTGATTAAAATCTGGTCACTCTGAGTGGGTATTTGGTACATGGTTCAATCCTCTGCTCTCTGTCTGCTGTTCATCCTTCTGGTTTGAATGTGTTCTTCCTGCTAACATTAGTTGCTACAGGTAAGCACTCCAAGCACTCCACTGCTGTAGCACATCTTTACCAACAACCCCTGAGGCTCCTGCCTGCACGCTCCCCACAGAGCATTTCCTTTTCTCCATGAGTTTTTATTCCTGAATGACTAATGTCACGAACCGTGACACCAGACACAATTGCATTTACACTGTAAATTTGTACAATGTGGAAAAGCTAGAAATATTTATGCAGAGAGCACTTAGAATTCACTTGAAATAATTTGTCAAACTGTTGGCCCACTTCTCCCGCAATGCAGGTGAAAGTCAATCTACTACATAGGAACGTAAATGCTCATTCGCGATCAGGCACCTGCCTTTCACACTGCCTTGCATCTGAAGACAGTTATCTGTTATCTGTTTAGGAAACAGAGCCAATGAGAATTCAGAAATTTCATAAATACTTATTTTCTGAAAAAGTCCTGGTTGAGAACTGTCTAAGATCAGCCAGACAATGAATTTCACACCCATCCTTCCAAGCATCACTAGTAAACTGCAACTTAAAAAAAATGGGGGACCTATCCAAGCAAAGATTTCTGGGTTGAAAATCAGCCCCGCCGTTTTCTGGCTTCACAGTACCCATGTGCTCCTCATACTGCTGACAAAAGTGGAAAAAGTGAGATTCTTACCATTAAGCTGCAGCGTGGGGTGGGTTCAAGAGCACTGTCTTAACAGCTGAAGGCACTGTGGCAGAAATGAGTCTGAACGCTGAGACACTGAAACAAGATCAAATTGGGGGGCTTAACTAGTGACTTTTACTTCACGGGGTTAACCAGTCCCGGTTGCTTTCTCTCTCCACTTCTGAATTTCATTTGCTTTGTGGGAGAGTGGATATCAGTCCAAGAAGATTGCCGGGTTTGAATGTATAAATTGGTTCTAGCATAGAACCCAGGATGGACTGATTACATGTATTTCGACACCGTCACGTTTCTCGTTTGTTTTCTGAAAACAAAACAAAGAGAAATGAAGAACAATGCCATCAGCTTTTCAAATGATCTCTACATGAAAGAGAGAACACTGTCTCTAAATATGCCAGAGGTTCAATGGGAGAATATATATGAATTAGCCCAGGAATGGAACCAGCGTCTCCTTTCACTCCATAACACAAAATATTCCAAACAAGACAAACAATATGCTGCTATATAATATGAATGGTCAAATCTTTATGTTTCCATCTTCACATGTATGTGACAGAGGGAGTTCTTACAAAGAAAAATAAATTTGTATTTACTGGGTCAATTTGTAAAAACAAGTAAGCTAACACTGGGGGAAGGTATGGTCTCATATGGAGGGACTGTCTCTATGTTCTGCCTATGAATTACTGCCCTGGGTGGGGGTTGCACTTCAGGTATGTACTACACTCCTCATGATATCTAAAGATGTGTGCATTAGCTTCCTAGCAGCTACTTCACCCTCAGCACTTCCTACACAGAGGACTTGCAATTAGTAGCCCCTACTGACCAACCACAGATCAACTGAGGTGTCCTATGATTGTAAGGATCTCTCTCCATTGCTCTGAATGTCACTAATAGAGATGGAATTCCTTGCTTTGCCTTTTCTCGTCTGTGTTACCAGCAACAAAGACTCCTTCTTGTCAGTAAGATGCTGACTTTAATGACTGAGTCCTAGGAACATGGCCAGAAAGTCTTCCTCTGCAATGGACAGAAGGACAGCAGGACAGGAGGAGGACACCAGACTTTGTCAGTGCCTTTCTTTGTCTCAGCAACAGACCAAGACAGCTTTGCCTAAATCAAAGCCACCTTGGCCTTTGGCATTCCTGTAACTCGTGCTCTCTGGCATGGGAAGGACTAGCGTCAATGGGGTAATTTAATCCTTGAGAGCCTTTGATGAATGAGTAAAGCCAGGAGTTTGGTGCCAGCTCTACATTCCGCGTGCCTAGTTTCCTCTGGTGCAAAAGCCCGGAGACGATGGATGGTCTGTTTCCACATATCACCTCCTGTCACTGCTGAGGGATTTATGGTCTGCTCACCTCAGTTGTAAGGAGGGTGTGGAGGTTTTTGATGCCCCAGGTCTAAAGATATTTAGCACTGTGTTTGTTTTTCCGGGACTACAGTTTGAAAACTCAGGGAGCAAATAGACAGCAAAGAATTTACACAACAAGCTCCTAATGTCCCCCCACTTAGTGACTATCTTTCTTATCTGCCTGTTCTAGGCACACTTATCCACACAACTTTCAGTTTCATGGCCTTCATTGACTTGTTACTGTCTAGTAGATTTTTCTCTTTAAAAGAAGACACAAGAAGAAGGCTCTGAGCAGGGTAAGGGAGACAATGGAGGGAGGGGGAAAGGTATGAAAATAAGAAGTAACATCATATACATGTATGAAACTATCAATCAATAAGAAAAGAAAAGTACCAAAGATGACGTAGTTACGTGAAATGAAAGAGGGTGTTTGTGTGTAAAGTTTGCCTGACCTGGAAGTTCAGAAAGTTCCCATAATGAAAAGGTCTGGCTTGTGGGTGGGCACCCTTCCATCCAGACAGGCAGGAATGTGGTGAGGCGGCCAGGAGACACATGGGCTGTGGTCACCAATACAGGCGCTTAGCTAGAGAACCCTACCTGGGTTTGCTCACCTTTTCTGAATGAAGATCAGGCACTTGATGTTAGGCCTCTCCAAGATTCTTTTGTGTCCTTACAGTTTTCTTTTCTTTTCTTTTTACTTTTTCTTTTCTATCCTACACACACACACACACACACACACACACACACACACACACACACACACACACAAAACCTGCACATGGAATCCCTTTGGCCATGAGAGTTGAATGTGAACATAGATTTTATTATTGGTGGGGACAGTCACCATGCCCTTACTTTACTCCTCACAATCTCTCTTCTAAAAATTTGTTCTTTCAAATAAGCATTGGAGCCTAAAGGAATCCACTGGGACATTTGAACAATTAACCTGGACTGGGTGTCTTCAAAGTGCTTGCTGAAATACAGTCATAGAACTCAGCCTAACCCACTGTACCTCGCCTTCCTCTGCTTTTGGGCACATTGATTCTTGTTACCATGCCAACACCTGGGAGCACCGGGATTTATATCTCTGTTAGTGACGAAATACCCGGCTGGCACGAACCCAAATTTTGCAGCTGGCTATTAATTGAAGAAAACTGTTTTCTCAGTCCTCAGTCAAACACGATCTGATTCAGCAGATCCTTCTTGCTTCCATTCTTTCCTTTATAAAAAAAAAAGAACCATGAATACTTGACTTTGCACAGGGTGGCTCAGAAATGAGCCAAGAGCATACAGACTGGTGGTGGTAATGCTTTCTGAGGTGTTCTTGCCAATTAAATTTTATTTCTAGAAGAGTTTGGACAGAACATTTAGGGGGCTGTCATATTGTCCAGTAAAAGGACATACTGTCGCCTCAATTTGGTCTTATGTACTACACAATTTGTTCCCAAAGTAATTTCAACAAAATTTCAAATTCTGTCATCAGAAGGGAAGGTACTGCTCTCATGAGCTGATTATATCCTTAACATATACATTCCGACTGTGGTTTATGCTAAATACATCATCAAATGGCATTTATAATGGCATAGATACTCTATGAATCCATATAATAATAATAATAATAATAATAATAATAAATGTAACATATACATATATACATGTAATATATGGTATGTGGCATGCCAACAGTTTTGATGGGTGAATTTTACTATTAAATAAGAAGCTACTGTTCATGAAATGATTCAGAATGGTAAATATTATAGAACTTTTACCTAAAATGAAATTCCCTGTGGAAATGAGGCAGTGGAATTCTTTTGGAAGTACTAAAAATTAGTACATCTACTTGATCTTAATTGAGTAGAACAATTCTCTAGTTATACTATTCCAGGAAAATATGCTGCTATACTAAGGGCCTCTCTGTGCTTCCTCTACATCGATTCCTGTACTCAACATTCACTCTGCTTTCTGGATGCTGAAGTGCTAGTCATTATTATTCATTGAATCCTGAAAATGAACTCAAGATGGCAAAATTGTGCTATGTCAGGGTTTAGAGACTCTGTTGGGGGTTCAGTGGGACCTGACCAATAGGGAAAGAAATTGTAAAAAAACAGAAAGTGGCAAAAATAAAATAAAATAAAATAAAATAAAATAAAAAAGCATTAGGTTATAGCAGAAGAGACCCAGGAGAACCGGTTTATCCCAGTTCATCCCTGAATACAAGACTTGTGAAATGGTATCAAAGGTCCTGAGATAGTCCAACTTGGGTGACAGAAGATACAACGCTACCCCAGGCAAGAAAACATTATAAGCGAGGGTGGAGGTTGGGGGTGGAAAAAGTAGAATATGGCATTCCTCCAAATGTGGATCTCACTACTGTGAACTACTTGTGCCTGAGGCTCTTACAATGGCCACCTCCCTAGGAGGGCCCTTGCATGCATGCGGGCAGGCTGAGCTGCACTGTATCAGTTCAGCTGAGGAAGATGTGAAGCTGAGTCTGTGGGTACCTGTGCAAAACAGCTCCTCGAATTTCAATAAACCATTGATATCAAATAGCAATTGCTCTTATCCTATCCCCTCGCTTCAAAAACGCTGAGAAAATAATTGAAGCCAAAGTCTATTCGTATATAAAGGAGAGAGTAGACAGTCTCTGATGGGGAAGGGGCTCTTTCTCATATAAAATCTAAAGTCTTGTCCTTAGGTTTATTGTCAAAGCATGAAACCAGGGATACATCTGGAAAGATAACTGGAAGTGTTCCTCAGAGCCCCATGTGTTTTTGTCTGGCCCAGTTGTCTCTTAGTTGAGGTTAGAGCCTTTATATTTTTGCACTCTAATTAATTCCTTTCATCTGTAGCAATAGTTTTTGATATTATTTAATTTATAAACTTTGGTATCATGTTACATTCCAATTTTTCTTGTGTTTTTCTTAATTTTTATTTTGTTTTATTTTATTTTTGGTCTCTGTGTGTGTGTGTGTGTGTGTGTGTGTGTGTGTGTGTGTGTGTGTGTCTGTTTTTCCTGAAACCAAAACAAAAAAAAAGTTTGGCAACAAATATTACACAAATTAAGCATTTTCCATTTTCTTAGAACTGTTTTTATTTTTGTATTTTTTTTCAAGACAGGGTTTCTTTGTGTAACCTTGGCTGTCATGGAACTCACTCTGTAAGACAACCTTGGTTTTGAATTCACATAGATCTGAGATCAAAGGCATGCACCACCACCACCACCTGGCATCCAAAATTATAGGAATAAAATAGTAATCAATATAGGCTTGCATAAAAAAGACAAAAATAAATAAAAAACAAAAAAACAAAGGAAGAAAAAACAACTCGAGCTTGAAGTTTGCAAAAACCATTACTAGGGATATTCCTCTCTTTTTTAAAAACATGGAAAGAGCCTTTGCTCTACTCTGCTAATACCATGAGTGATGAGCATTCATGTTGCCTATTAATAAGACTGGCATACGTCTATCGGGTTTAAGCTCTCTCATCTCAAGGTCCCCTTGTGGCTACATTTTCACTGTTTGAAGCACTCTAATGTAATGTTGTAATGGTGAGAATCACCGAAATCCTCTAGACTGAGAGATCAAAACCACCGCCTTGTAAAAGAGACTTAAGGCTGGTGCTGCAAAGTATCCCAGGATGCCTTGAGACTGTTGCTCTAAGTTAAAGCAAAGAAGAAGAATGCTGTGAAAGAACTAAAAATCTTCTCCTTGCTTCTGTAGCTACGAGAATTCAGAAATGAGCAGTGGAGTAGAGGAGGAAGTAGAACTTAAAATGAGCTTATGTGTGGGCCCTCATTGTCTTCGGACTCACAAAGGGTTGCACCACCACCCTATTAGACAATGCTCTCACATCTCCTTCCAGTTTAATTGCCTGTTTGACTTCTGAACAAAGAAATCACCATCCAGGCAAAAGTACCTTTGCTGTGGAAGGTCAAACCCCTTAGGAAAGGTTTTTATCCTGTTTTGGTTTTGTTTTTTGTTTCTATGTCTTTAAAAAAGCACTTACAAAAATAAGATTTTCCATTTGTATTCTGTTTTATTAATTTTAAGGAAATGATGAATCCTTATATATGTAAAGTTTTAGCACCAAAAACTTTTAGAGATTTAGACAGCAGTTCTAATTCAGATTAGATAATGGTAGTCGAATATTGATAACAAAAGAAAGAAGGAAGAGAGACAAGAAGGCAAAGCATCATTATGAAACTACACAGATACCCAATCAGCTCATATGCCAGAAGCTGTGTATATAAGTTACATCTCTAGATGAGCAGCAAGAATATCACATGGGACCTAGTTAAAAATACAAACTCTCTGGTCCCATTGTAGGCCAAAGGGGCAGGAAAATACACAGCTGGGCCCAGAAATTCTCATTTACCAAAGACCTGAGAAGACTCTGGTATAGCTTATAGCATGAGAGCCACTGGCTCCAGTGACATAGAATAAATAGTTCTATTTATTTCCGTAGGATGGATTTGATGCTGGCCGCAAATGTAAGGAAGACTGTAGTATCCACACTATAAGTACAGATGTGTATTAGCAGCACTGTTTCAGTGGAAACTCAAGTTAGTCTCTTTCACCTGTTTTAAAATTTCTCATTGTATTAAGCAGCAAGCAGAGAAGTGCAGTGAGCTATTTATATAATTATGTAGACATAATGAAGTTTGTTCTGGCAAAAAGAAGCCTACCTCATGGAAAAACCTTCAGTAATATTCTGTCTAGACCAAATATTCATTTTAGGGGCTAGACACACAAAAGAAAATTACCTTCTTCATCAAGCACAAGGGAAATGATGTTTTAATTCTGCAGAGAAGTAATTTTGTTTTCTTGGAGAAATGGGCAGACTGATATTAATAATTGAATTTACGTCTCAAGTATAATGATGGCTGCTCTGGTTCTTGCTGAGGTTGGAAGAAGTAGAGGGGGGAAAATGAAGTTGAGAGGGCTGAGGAAATGGTTTGCCTGACCAAGCACTCACACACAAGCATGAAGACCTGGGTTCAGATCTGAGCACACACATAAAAGCCGTGTGCTACAGCGTATATCTGTATTCCCCAGGAAGAAGGAGCAAGATTAGGAACACTAAAGCTCTTTGGCCAGCATTCTCGCCCAAACAATGTGAGATGCACATTCAGCATCGGCGTGCAATTACAACAGGGTATGTGATCACTTTCCACATGAAGGAGAAGAATGATGTGATGCAGGCAGTGCCAATTCTAGACTCCAACAAATTAGGCCAGGGTAGGTATTAGGAGGGAGGAGACACTGCAGCTACCCTGATAAAAAACAAGTCAACTAGACCAGGGCAGAAGAGTCAGGGTCAAAGGCATATGCAGAGTTCTAAAGTGGACTTGTCCCCCAGCACATGACTTCCACCTGGTGGATTCTGGGGTAGGGAGGAAGTGGCTCAGAGTCTGGAGAACTACAGTAGATAAGGCTGAGCAGAAGCAGGGACTTTGTTCCAACACAGGGGAACTTTGTGGTTTAGGAATTATTTGCAGAAAAAAAAAAGGATGGCGTGATGGCATTCTGTGCTGGAATAAAGGCCAACAGGGACATTGACCCAGTAATTCAGCCATTTGGGCATAGCCTGACCCAGCTCAGGACACTGAAAACAAAAAGGTTTAGAAATGTTATTCTGTGCGTCTTTAGACCTGGCAATTCACTGGATTTGAAGGCTGTGGAGGGAAAACTACATTTCTTTCATTCAGGGTAGCTGGATGGATGGAAGGCTTGTACTAGGGTAGGGGAGTCAAGAAAGCAGGTTTTAGGAAGAGTTCGTCTATTGCGTTCTGCTGAGCAGTTTCTGAGACCCTGTAACTTATTAATTGGAGAGGCTTCTAGAGCAGGAAGAAAGGAACACAGGCCTGGAACTCAAATAATGTCACATTCCTGTCTGCATTGTCCTCTAACCACAAAAATAAACCCCAACACTTCGATGCAGAGGCTAAGACCAAAGGCCATTCTTTATGTCCCCAGTGACCCCACAACCACCACAGTGATATGGGCACTACTCCAGATGCCAGTTTTAAATGCTGCACGCATGGAAGAACTGCACAATTCTGAAACAAATAAAAAGGAAAGACAGCTAGAAAGCAATTTGGTTTGTTCAATAAAATCTACTTACCAAAAAGTCAGGTCTGTTGTCTGTCACTTGGTTTATTGTACTTCAACAACGGAGGATGCCAGAGAACTTGGGCTATAAGAGAACACCTCATTTTCGTTAGGGTTAATTTCTTGTAATAAAACATGAATTTGCTGTAGACCTTCGGTTTGGTAAAAGTAATAATAAAAATAAATGAACGCTAGGATAGCCAGTGTGAAGTAGGTACTCCCATGTTGAGAAAGACAACACAGCTCTCCATATTGATGATGTCCACTGCATTTGAACTAGAGGACTTTAATAGAATGAGATTCTTTTTTGTCATATCAAGGAAGTACTTAAGATGTCACGTGCTTTTTGAATAAAACAGGTACAAACGTTAAATCTTCACAAGAAGCTAAATGCTTCTTCTCTGTGGATATCTGATATCCTGTATATGTATGTATTCAGTACTATATCCAGTGTAGGTGTTTTCTTCTCAGATTTGAATTACCTTAAAATGAATCCACTTTGAGCACTTTCAATGTTTCTTCCTTTTTTCTTTATGCCTTCTAGTGTATTTTTTGTTTCTCTATAGTCCTATAAAATTTTAAAATAATTATA
Organism: Rattus norvegicus; assembly: GCF_021556685.1. Classification (NCBI taxonomy): domain Eukaryota; kingdom Metazoa; phylum Chordata; class Mammalia; order Rodentia; family Muridae; genus Rattus; species Rattus norvegicus. Next base: position 42,798,811 of record NC_141535.1, read on the forward strand.
TAAGTGTGTGGGGAAAATAGTCCAGCCCTGTATTTCAGACATTTTGATGATTTCAGAGCAGTCTAGTTACACATCTGTCAGCATTTCCACTTGCTAAGTTTCAATTGCCAGAGAGCTTCACAAAACTCAACCTAAACAATGTGATACTGTCTTAGGACACCAACTTGACAGATGTGTTCATTGTCTGCAGGCATGTGTAGAATCTTCACTGAGTATAAGGCACTGGAAGATACCATGTACTTAGCAATTACAGGACTTTCAGGACCTGCCATTTATAAGCATAAAGAAAAACTAAACCTCCTCCAAATGTTATTTTGTATTTATAGCCCTTCTATCTATCTATCTATCTATCTATCTATCTATCTATCTATCTATCTATCTATCTATCTATCTATCTATCTATCCATCCATCCATCCATCCATCCATCCATCCATCCATCCATCTATCTATCTATCTATCTATCTATCTATCTATCTATCTATCTATCTATCTATCATCTATAGATAGATATATAGATATAAAATAAAGAAAACAATTAAGTATAGTCTGATATAGATAGTGTTTATGAAGGACAGCTTTAGGGTCTTAGGGTCTACATGTTGATGTAGGTTATACATGTGAATGTAGATAAATTAAACTGTGCTGTCATGTTTTCTTCAATGATTTGTATTAAGTGTTTACTCCCTTCGGGAAACATTGGAAATTCTTGTACTAATAATAGGATTCATGTGCTTTCATAATATCACCTCATGTGGTTTTACACTATGACCATGAGGTCAATACAGTAGCGTGACCGTAGATACACAAATAGGCTGAATGAAACATGAATATAAAATTGAAAAAGCTTCACGTGTTTTTAAGCAGTAGTTCTTATCTACTTTAGATTACCTGAGGAACTTTTAAAAAATTTGATACCCAGGTCAGATACCTGATTCAATGACACTAAAATTTCTGGGAGGTAATGCCAAAATCCTCGTGAGGAGGCCGTGTTCTGTTTTCACAGTTTAAATGTCTAGTTTTCAGGATAAACTGCTCACGAGGATTTTGGCATTACCTCCCTAACTATTGACTCACTTTTATTTGTCGTTTTTATAAGCAAACGTGTTTTTCATCCACAACATCCATCCTGTTTGGAGCTTCGCTTTCATTTGCTAATTACATAACCAGCTTGAGGGGATAAGCACACCTCGTGGAGCTCTTTTAGTCTGTCCCAGGTATACCTTTCTGACAAGTCCCCATGTCATACAGGGCTGCTTGATGATTTCTACTCCGTGAAGAATCTCTCTATTAGTCATTATGTCCACTGAGTCTTCACTACGGTGCATATGCATGTCGACTGACAACAAATAGTTTGCTACTCTCCAAACATCTTGATGTTTCCAAAGAGCCATATATAGACGTAGACTCAGAGAAGCAAACCACATCTATATAAAGATCATCTTGTTGTTTGGTCTAGTTTTAGTGTATTTAATTGCATCAATCTTGGAGGAAAAGAAAGATTTTCTAAACTTGGCCTCACAGATTTTTTTTAAGACAATGGAACATTTCATCCTAAATCTTTGGGTTTTACATTTGTCATATTATTATAAGCATATGAGCTTCAGGCAACCACGGATGTTTTAAGAGATTTTAATAAAGTTGAAAACTGCTGTCAATAAAAGTAGAAGGGCTCATTCTTATACAAATATTCTTTTAAAAAAATGAAATAATGAGGGTCCCATGTGCTATGTATAGAAACAATATTCCTACACGTATTTTAGGCATGCTATTGTGTTTCTTTAACTATCGGCTGTTGACTTGTATTAATATGGACTATACCAGACACATGTCATGCAATACTTATATGCTGAGGAAGGTTATGTCTGACTTCACATCCTTGTATTATTTCCCAACAATGTTCAATGATCTGAGGCTTAAAGTAATGGCCTGGAGGTAGTAACAAATTTAACCCGGCTAAAGAGCATGGTTAATTTGGCAGACTCCCAATAACTTTCCTTTATCTGCCCATCTCCTTCAGGATCTATAGCACTCAATCAGTCTGGGGCTAACACTCTTAGGATAGTGGATCTAGCACAAGATACAGGGGAGATTGCTCAGTGGGTAAGGCCACTTTTTCTGTGAGCCTAAGGTCCTGGTTTGAACATGTCCGTAGTAGCCAAAATGGAGAACATAGGCAGATTATCAAGAGCTCCCTAGCTAACCATTAAAGCCAAAACGGTGAGCTTCTGATTCAGTGAGAGACTATTTCAGTGAGGCCGAGGTAAATAGATGCTTACGGCTTGCTCAGAACTTCACCCACGGGTGTGTACCTCCACACTCATATGAATGCAACACACATGCACACACATGCACGAAAACAGCCAACATCTTCATTAGCAAAAGGAGTTAGGTTTTCTAAGGTTTAAGGCATGAAACTGTAAGTACAATTGCAGATATTTTGAAGTCGAGGAATCCTAAACTTTAGGGATGCTAAAAGTCCAACTTAAAAACATAAAGAATGCGTTGGCTCTTATACCACTCTACCCCTTCTTCTGTAAAATTCCCTGACCTTTAAGTGCAGGATTTGTGATGTAGAGAGATTAGCTGAAGCGAGGTGCCAGGATCATTTTTTTCTATGCACTTTATCAGTTGCAAATTTCTATAATTGTCTCTGTTGTAGAAAGAAGAGTCTTTGTTGAGTAGAGAGAGTCACACTGTCTTGTAGGAACGAGGATAAATATTTATAAAGCAGTTCAGGATTATGCTGGTTTAGTGAAGTGGCAGTTGTAGGATTTTCTCCAGGATATATGACCTCTCTAGCCCTTGGCTCAGTTTCTAATGGCGGACACAATTTCTTTATTGTTCAGTGACTCGTAAGCTCAATTAGAAAGCTGTTGGTTACTACCAAGTTATGAGTGCCACCGTTGCACTCTTAGGATTATCATGCTTGCTTGCCATTGTTTTAACTCACAGGAGTCATGACTAGTGGTTATTTTCCTCCTTTGGAAGCTTTCAGAGTTCTCAGGGGAAAGGTTTTCAGGTCAGGACCAGCTCAGATCCTACAGTTCCTATGTCTGAAGCTCCTAGTTTCCTCGGCACTACTGTTTTAACCTTCATTCTCAGTGAGATAACTAGGGCAACAACAATAGCCTATAATATTCTGGTAGCCTTCTGGACACCCTGACTCATGAGTCAGAAACTCATCAGTAGCATTTGTATCCTGGTATTGAGGGTTTTGTTCACAGTATATGGCTCATGAGGGAAGCATTGCTAGCCCAATGTATACAATTTCATTTCAACCATATATTTGTATGTATTCATATATAATTTTTAATAAATAATAATACAGTTCCTTAGGACTTTTTCAGACATCTTTGCTTTTATTTAACCTTCCTTATTCGCTCGGCTCTGTGTTGACCTCTCACTTTGTTTCTGCAATCTCTCTGCTTTCTAGTTTTCCTGGTTCCCCTCCAAATCACTTGCAGTCTTTGATTTCCCTCTCTGTTGTTCCTTCCTGTCCCATGCTACCATTTTATTTCCCTGGCTTCTACAGTTATTCCATGTTCTCTCCTTACCTCTGAGGATTTGGAGTTTGGAGCCGCAGATGAGAGCGAACACACAATATGATCCTGGCACCTAGCTTCAGCTAATCCCTCTACAACACAAATCCTGCACTTAAAGGTCAGGGAATTTTACAGAAGAAGGGGTAGAGTGGGATTGAGTTAACTTAAGCTCATTCTAGTTCCATCCATTTAATCTGCAAACTCCATGGTTTCAGTTTCCTTTATAGCTGAATAGTATTTCATAGGGTATGTGTAGCACACTATCAGTATCCATTCACCAGATGAAGGACATTTTGGTTGAATCTGTCTCCTAGCGAATGTGAATAGAGCAGCAGTAAACATGGATGAGCAAGTGTCTGTAGAGTTCGATGGAGTCGTTGGGCATAGCTCATGGAGTGGCACCGATGGGTAACATGGGCACATCAGTGGCAGGTCACCCAGTGATGTTGCATGATCCATCTTTTAGTATTATCTTTAAAGGACATTAATCATACCAGAATACCAAGCTAGCCTTCAGTGTGATGATTTAGGGAACAGACTTGAAATTTAAACAGATGCCATTTTTAATTTCTTACTAAGTAAGCAAAAACCCTTGTCTGAACAGCATCGTCCATCTTTTCATAGCTACTGAAGAAGACAGGAAACAATGTGATGTTATTTACTCATACCATATTTAGAGAGAGAGAGAGAGAGAGAGAGAGAGAGAGAACTTTCCTTTAGAAGTTGTTCTAAATCAAGCAAGTTGAAAACATTCAGATGGGTGGTTTTGGACCACTGATCTAGCAGCACGGTCATTCAGTGTCTTAGAGCACGGGAAGTATCCCTGATTCTGCACCGTTGCCGTCATAAATTAAGTGCTGAGAGGAGGAGGCTTGCAATTATTTTATCGTCAGAGATGGACTCGTCTATGCCAAATCACCAAAACCAAAAGCAGGCAGTTACTACAGCCCAATAGTCCCAATTAATGCTGGTGGCATTGATCCTGCAAGAATGTGATGGAAGGCAAGTCAATGTGTGTTCTACAAGCATCATCTGACATACTTGCAAGGCATAAACAAAAACAAACTTAACAACGAAGTAACTGCCCATTGAGCAGGTTTTTTCCTAAATTTCAGTATATATTTTAATTTTCAAAAGAATGGGAATTCAAAGTCTGTGATCTATGTCAATAAAAAGTTAATGCATAAAACAAAAAATACCCAAGTAATTATTATTATAATAACATTCCACAGCAAAGGATTGTGGGTAGTAAGCCCTCTGTTCCCAGTCAAAATGTGATCCATGAAACAGTAGTTCCCTGGACCCTTCATCCCTGGGAGTTTCACATAAATACAGATTCTTGGACCCTGACCTACACCTCCTGGGACAAAAATTGCATTTTAACAAGCTCCCTGGTGATTCCTTCCACATCCATTGTAAGAAATACCAAGCCGAGGCAATACCTAAGAGGCTCATTATGAATTTTTCCATCAAGTGTATTAGATCCTAATAGCACCATGTGAATCCACATTATTCTTAATAGACTGCTCTAGCATATGCTTTGAAAAGCTGTTTTCATCAAGGGAGCTTAGTGGGTTTTGTTTCAATAGCTAGCCTTGGAATGTAGGCATCTACTATATTCAGAGACTTTTTCAAACCTTTAAGTCATACACTGCTTATATTTCAAAAGCATAAATTAGCCAAGCCTACTTTGAAAAGTGTGATGCTTTGAGTCGGCAGTCAGGTACAAGCGCGATCAGGTGAAAGAAATGTTGGGAATACAGAAACGAGTATGAGCTTGAATCAGAACGCCCAGACAGGAAGGAAACACTATTGCCTTTCTATTGGATGCTATTACAAGCTACACCATGACCCTTTAAAACCAATGTCCACTCATTTCAGGCAGACTCATCTCTTTCTCATCTATAGCCAGCTCTGTCTTACTGTGTTAACTTTGCTTCTAGAAAAGCAGCTTCTCTTTCCATGATGCTCTATTAGGGTATCAATGTTCTCTTGAATCTAGGAATCTAGGTGCACAAGACACCTGAAATTTCTCTGTCCCTTGGCACTATGAAGTTTATCCTGAATGTTTTCTGTTCTTTAAGCTAACTACTCGTAACCTAATAATTGCCTTATCCTGCCCTACTGGTTCTATGTTACCTTCCCTCCTTTCTTCCTCTTTTTTTCATCTGTCTTTTATTTTTTCTTTTTTTCCTTGTCCTAGGATGGAACTCATGACTTTAGGGCCCCGGAGCAAGTAATCTACTGTGGAGAAAATAATCCCTCATTCTTGCCTGAAGTTTTGACCCAAAGATGAGCAAATGACCAAAATTCCAAGTGGGATCCAACTGGTGCAGGCTGTCAGAGTCTCTTCCCACTCTATCCAGGACACTGTCCGTCAGTGTTTGTGATTTTACATCCCTTGGCTTCTTTTGTCTCCGTGGACAGTTGTCACATCATGACTTAACTAGCCAGTATCTAATTAGGTATTTTTCTTCTTACCTAAGGGCAAATTTTCTAACACAACTACATGTAAGTCCACCTCAGTAGATCAGGGCCATTATGTTCCTTTTATATCCTCATTCCGGTACTCACTATCTAGCTAGCTAGCTGTCTTTGCTACCCAGAAGTCATTTTGTGTTTAACCAAGCTATACTCTTTCCCAATAAGACTTGCTGGTGTCACTTTAGTCTTTTTATCATATCGTGAGCTTTGCCACGGGGTCTCTATTGATTTTTATTTACTTTTGTCATTATTACTTACACAAGGTCTTGCTGTGTAGCTCAGATGACCATTAATTCACTAAGCAGCCCAAGGTGATGTTGGGCTCCTTGGAGCCCCCATTGCTCCAGCTCTGACAAGGACCACTCGCACGTGCTACCGTGTCTGGATCCATGGCTGAAGTACAAGATGTGCATTTGTGTTTTTCCACCTGTGTATATATCTTTGTGTGTCACTTAGCCACAAGACCTTCGGATTAGCTTGTCGTGCTGTCAAGGGTATTCTGGGCCTTTAAGTATACAGCTCAGGATGGCTGACTTCTGACAACTTCAAAAGGAGAAGTTAAGGCATATTATATCTTATTTAACACAAAGGTGCTTAACTAATGCCTTTTAGTTAATGTAGCATCATTTGTTAGCAAAGTAGAGATTAAAATGAAAGCAGTACATGATAGAAAGTTTACTTACTTTTTTTTCTATTTTTTTTTGGGGGGGGGAGAGGGCATGGGTACCATGGCACCTGTATGACAGTCAGAGGAAACTTCTAGAGATTTTTTTTCTTTTCTTCTACCAATTTCATCCAGTGATAAAACTCAGGTCATCAGCCTTGGTGCAGTGTCCAGCACCACCGAGCCATCTCACTAGTTGGAGAAGGCTACCTTCTAATGCGCCTTTATCATTTATTCTTTTTATCGTCTATGTGTGTTAGCCAAGCACCACTGATTTTAAAACAATTTAGAACCCATGACTCAGAAGTGGATGACTCACCAAAATTATAGACGAACTCCTTTCCACAGATGCTCCTTGTTAATTAAATACCCGAGACGGCAGCACCACAACAGGAGGGATTGGTATATAGCATAGAGACAGAACTGTGGAACAGTTCTTTTCTTCTGCTGGAGACCCCTTAGCTGCCTGACATGGAAGGATTCTGATGAAGTAATAAAGAGCCATCCTTTACTTTGGAACACAGAGCTGGGATGTTTGGAGGTGCATTTCATGGTATCTCATTAGGATCCAGCACTCTGAGCTTCATCCCTCTGGTCTCGAAAGTGTTAACAGGATACATCAATCACAACAAACCTTTTCTCTTTTTCCTTTTTTTTTTCTTTTTTTTTTTTTTGCATCTTACTTTTCTTGGCGCTTAAGAAAGGAACGCTTTATGAAAATAGTGCTAGAAAATGGACAGCGTTTGGTCAGTGTTTTGATTAACAACATTTTACCAAAAATAACCATTTACGAACTTTTGGTAAATTTTTATAAACGTCTGCATTCGCTTATTCTCTGTAGAGGTTCTCTCATGCACAAACACCTCGCAGTTCCTGTTTCACAGTGGGACTGCAGCACATTACATATTCACATCTTTGTCGGCATTTTATCTGTGAGATTAGTTCTTAAATTGGCAAACCAAAAGTAGCTTTAATTTTACAAGCATTTCTGTGATAGTGAAAGATGAACGTGGGTCGGGTGGTGCATGCCAGTAAGGATTCAGGGGGTCGAAGCTAAAGGAAGAGCAATCGAGTTTAACCTACATTGCTTAGACAGGAAGAAATCTGGAAAGTGAGAATAAACAAAATATCTTCCAAACATAAAATGGCAACAAAAACAAATAGAAAAAAAGAATATGAGATAAACTGTAAGGAGAGACTCCTATTGTCATTCCAAAGGACTTTGATCCCTCCTCTTTGGTTCTGCATAAAAGGCAAGCCAGTTTCTGAAACATGGTTAATGTTATAAATCAATAGATTTATGAGAGCTTTCCTTTCCCTGACTTTAAAAACAAAGCCGGGAAGGGAAAGAAAAAATGCTGTGAAGCATACAACCGTGTTTTAAACCATATATATCTTCTAGATATCATGTCACGTGTCCAAACCCCCCAAGCAAAGGTGAGCAGAGTTCAACTGTGAGCAACCCTGTGTGCATAAGAGGCACTGTGAGTTCCTGCAGGAACTCACTTCTAGAGACCGATGGGCTTAGCAGGACTGTTTCAGGATGGAGCTTGGCTATCAGTTCTTCACTGTCTCCATGCAGTTTGGGGTGCAGAGTTTTGTTTCCTTCTTTGGGTGGTACTGAAGTGCTGATGTGAGAAACAGCTTTCTCTTCAAAGAGGGTAAGAGATCAGTTACTCTGGAGACAAATCAGCCCAAGTTTCGTATTTAAACATGGCAACAATTGTATTAGTAATGGAACAAAGACAACTTTAAATCATGACACTTTAAATTCACTGGTGGGAACATCAGGTAGGCGGTGGCTTACAGCACAGATGATAGATCCAATGACCTCCTTAGTATTGGGTCTGATGGAAGGTAGTCTATGAATACATTTCCAAAGCTTTCACCTAATGGACACGAGGCGTTAGGTCAGACAAGGAGCAGCTATTATAGGGGCTTAAATATAGTCCTGTATGCACTATACTTCAGTCCTGGGTTTGCAACATTCCATCTTTTTCAACAATTGTTAAAGTTATATTTGGTTGATTAGTCCGGTAGACAACGAGTCAATGTAAGCTATGGCTTCTTTCTGGGAATTTCAAATGTTTATGACTCTAATTCTTTATAAAAGGAAACATTTGTTAATATTTAAAACCCCAGCTCATTGAAGTAGATAAGCAGGGTTTATTTGGGGGGGGGGGGTTGGGGTGAAGAAAGAATTTCTCTGGCCAAAGTACTGACTTGCATTTCTATTGCCAATTACCCAATTTATATATTTTACTTTTAGGGCTGGTTTAGTTATCAGCTCTTTGGCCAGGGACTGGGGAAAGGCTCCTGACAGATGTTCTATTTTAAGGCTAAAATGTTTCTTTAAACGATCAGCCCTGGGAACCTTGGAAAGTCATTGTTGTCCTACCCCTAACCTGTTCTGCCCTTGGGGGAGGGGGTGACTCTTACACAGGCTGACTGAAATCAACTCCCTGTAATAAGGGAGCCTCTCTGTACTGTGAGGAGGTTCCCCACGCTCAAGGCTGTGAGAATCATGGGCATCTCAAGATTATCCTGAGAATGGTAAATATGATACGTAAGAAACTACAACCTTCCCCCAGCCTTGTGATAACATGGGTTAAGAATCGCTTACAGTTTTTCTGGCTCTCTTAAAAATCATATTGTTTCCTCAAAGTACGGCTTCAGTACACTAAGGGTTACTCTGGTGACCCAAATAATTTAGTTAATGTTCATCTTAAGCATCTGACACATACCCAGAAGTCACCTGGCACTGGGAGATCACCCTTCCCAGCCACGGGGTTATCATTTGTTTAAAGTAGTGCTCCGTGGAGCTGTTTGTGTGTGGCTAGCAACGGTCTCTAAGTCTTGAGTTTATGAGAGAACAAAGTGCACTCCAGCACCGTGACTTACATACAAGTGTTTACCGTGAGTCACAACGCTCGCTTTAAGTCTGCACCTCAAATAAACATTCCTTTGACCTGATATTCTCACATTTCTACATAATCTGAGTTCACGAACAAATAGAGTTAATAACACTTACATGATAGCCACTCGATGGATTGATTCTTTTGGCTCTTGAGTCTTACCCTGGCAGACAGGCTAGCCCCAGACACAGCAATGAGTCCCGTTCTCTTCCCTCAGCCGTCTATGTTCTAGAACCGTACACACAAGCTACGATTCCTGACTTATTTGTTTGTTTTTCTTTATGAAACTGAACTGACCATCATGTTTGTTTTATTTGACTTCTATTTGCGATACATTACATTTTACAGTTTGTGAATTTGGGAGATGATGCAGTTTTTCTGAAGCTGAGTTTCCATTTCTTTTAATCTCGGTAAATGCTAGTTCCCATTGACGTAATATTATTTTTCATTCAAGACACTCCTTATCTGGAACAGAAATTAACGTTAAAACCTTTTTATCTTCTCAATTATCAAGAACTACTACCTTCGTATGTTAGCACTTATCAATAATCAGCAAAGGTTGAGTGATTAGCAAATAACTAAGAACTTAACTTCACTTACATTTTCTATATTCCGGGGAAGGCATGTATAGAACTGTAAAGTGCCTCAAGTATTTCTGAAGCAAAGAAATGGGATCTAGTATAAGGATACACTTATGGCCTTTCTGTGTACACCCATCTATAAACACACTTGTATATAAGTATAAATACACCCTAATCACACACAAGCAAAAATAAATATTAAGTAAAAACACAAGTATAACTGTCCAGGTGGAAGGCCAAAGTTTTAGGGATGGTACTAGGGCAGGTAACTCTTCCAGAACTAACCAGGAAGTTAAATGATTTGGGATGTTTGACGCATGATGGCTGAGTCTGGAAAGAAGCAGAAAGAGGGAATATAGAGTTGAGTGTTATAGACAGCACCAGGGCCCTTCTGCTTAGCTAGTGGAGAACGCAGTGTAAGGGGACATGTGTAGCCACTCAAGGCCATTAGTAGCCTGGACTCTAAGTGAAGGCTAGAGACAAGGGTGTCTTAGATTAGTAAACAAATATAATAACAAAATAATTCTTTTGTGCCTGCAAGAAGGAACTCTAGGTGTTGTGAACCTTGATTGATCAGTACCATAAAACAAAACAACAACCCTTTCTGCTAAATACAGGGGGAAAAAACTACTGATTATTGTCTGTCTCCTGTCTCCTCACTTTACGAGGCTTGGGGGCTTCTCTCTTATCAAGATGAGATCTGTCTAGATTTATTTATACTTGACTGCTTTATGCAAGATGAGCCAGGTTTCTCCCACATCATACCAGGAGTGTGCATCTATAAGCACAGGGGTCTACTGCCAGCAACCCTCCTCTTCACCCCTCCCTACTGACAGGCACGGTGTTCTGTCTTCTGGTCCTAGTGTCATGGTTTCCTAGCAATAGAACTTTCTTAGTCAATAGTTATTTTTTTATAATTCCTTTGGCTTTGGAATATCTATGGTTAACTCTAATTCACTCTCCCGAGGCCAGCACGTTTCTTTATTTCAGATGGACAAGGTCCTTGTGTTAACCACCCAGATTTATTCATTACACACCATCAACTTACATCCATCTTCACAAGACGCTCTACTCTGTCCACCTGTGCCATTTGAATAATCACTTTCTATAATCAGTAACCTTTCAAAATATAAATATAAAATTTTGCAAAGTATGTGAAAAAAATTGTGTGGCTGGCTCAGTGGAAAGACACTTGTCTCCAAGCCTGATGATCTGAGGTCAGTCCATGGAATCTACATGATAAAAGGGGAGAACCAAGTCCTGCCAGTTGTCTAGGAGAGAAATGATTTCTTTAAATTGTCCTCTGCCCTCTGCACATGTGTGGTGGCATGAACCCTCCCCCACCTACACCTCACACTGTCCTTTCCCCAAAGTAAATAAATATAGTAAAAATGTAAGTTCTCTAAAGGAAAAATTTTAATGCATCTTTAAGACAAAATGTGTGTACTTAGATGGTTGTTTATAAGCAATTGTTTTTAATCTCATAAAAACAAATGAAATATTGACATTCTGTAAATTGGTAGTTGAAATAGAAATCTTATGATTTTAACAATTAGAAATGTAAAGAGAGGTAGTCAGTCTTTAGCCCCTGTGACTTGTGTTGAATTTTTCTTTGAACAAAGATTCCAGGACACTTGGCCCCTTCTCCATCATTTTAAACATATTTTTGTCTGTTATTATAAAATACCTTTGCCTGTGCACCTTGGGTTTCTCCAAGCAGCATCTCTCTGCATAGCATGTTCTTTTCATCCCAAATATCATGAGCCTCCTTACCTCTGCACTCCATTATTTCATTAGTGTGTAGTTCAACTCTAAGCTCCTTTTGATTGGCTTCCTAGGCCCACTGTGCTAGGCACTGATGAACTGTGAATATATACTTGGTAAAACAGAGATATGGTTTTATTTAATAGCAGTAGGAGGGGAGAATGGCTGGCCTCTCCCTTTAGAGAGCACAGGATTTCCACTTCCAGGGCTCACTCCTGACTCAGTCTTCAACCCTCTGCTCACAAGCTTATTGCTGTCCTCCCCTAAGTTGATGCTGAAGATTCTTGCCTGTTCCTGCCCTGTGGAAGTTGTTCTGAACAGCAAGTAGGTCACATTGCCTTTTTCTCTTAAAAAAAAAAGCAAGCCATTTACTGGCTGCTTCTATCCCTTAGTCAAGTTATAACTGTGCCTTTGAAGCACTTACGTGTTTTGACCTCCACTACCCCTTGCAAACTCCCTGGTTTGAACTCTTCTCTGTCCTCTTCTCTCTCTTCACTCTGGTTCTATGGATTTTCCATGAGGACAAGCCATTCCGCATCACAACCCTTGACCTCAGTGTTCCAAAGACTGCAGAGTCTGTTTCTCCACCACCCCCACATCTGCATGACTAATCCACCCTACCCCTGGGTGGCTCCTATGTATCTGTGGCACTTTCTTGCGCATCCTTTTCCTCAGAGGACCTTACACCTTCTACAGTTTTCCCTCTATTTCTTTAGTAGTCCTCTTCAGCCGACAAAAATAGAAGCTCTGTGAGGACCTGAGCCCTTGCCCATGTCTTCATTTTTTGAATTCACAAGAGCTAAATAGTACCTGCCATATCATAGATGTTCAATGAATGTTTGTGAAGGGAAGCTATAAAAAGGGAGGAAGAAAAGAGGGGAAGACGGTAGGTGAGGAAGGAGAGGGATGTTAGAAAGGAGACAAACCAGGGAGGAAGGCAAGACATGGTAGAATCCTCTGTTAGTATGTCTCTAGCAATTCTTCAGACCACTCTTTCTCTCTTAAACTACTCTTAAACTCCGGCCCAGGGCCTTTAAAAGGCATCATTTTTCGGCATAGACTCTAAAGTTGCTCTATTGACTTTGTGTTTATTTTCAGGCCTAACCCAGACCTTTTTATAGCAAATGGAATTGGCTTCCCGGACATATTAGTAGCATAAAGTTTCTTCTTTACGCTAAGGTGTTTTAATGTAGTTTACTCTACTTCAGGGTTTACAAAAAATAGATAATGATACTTTGAGAACTGGGATGGCAAAATCATGAACTATGAGTGTGGATGAGGAAAAATTACGAACTAGTAGAAAAAGAATCCCTCTTTTCTTTAAGGTCTGTAATCCCCAAATCAGCCATAAAACCTTGCCTGACTATTGTCCCTAGACGCTCCTTGTCACTTGTCACTTGCTTTTGGTTACACTGTCATAGACAGACTGAAACTTCAGTCACCTTATCACCTATCACTCCCTGTCACTTGAGTGGTCCAGTTCTTCTGCCTTTCTTTAAATCCCTGTAAGGCCATGGTGTGGGTGATCATGTCTCACCCCGGCCTCAGCAACCCCTCCAGCACACAGCCCAGCACCAACACAACAGAAATACAATGATATCTATTTGCTGTTCTCATGGTGACATTCCCACAATGGAAGATTGGAGTGTCCCTGCATCACAATAACCTAAACAAACATGCTTTATCAGCACATTCTCATAACCAAAGAACGATGACATACGATTGACATGCTATGTTACAAAATCGAAGTCGCCTCTCTCCTGACCGTAAGAGAATACATCAGGGCTTGGTGGTGCCTGTCTTTAATCTCAGTGCTTGGGAGGCAGAGGGAGGCGGATCTTTGTGAGTTTAAGGCCAGCTTGGTCTACAAAACAAGTTCCAGGACAACCAGGACTGTTACACAGAGAAATGCTGTCTTGAAAATAACAACAACAAAAACAACAACAACCAAAATGTACATTTTTTTTCACTATGGTGAGATAAATGAATCACAAAGTCATTCGTTAATAGGAGCCAAATTCCAGCACAGCCAATTTGAATGCTTATAAAATAAAACCTGCTAAAAAGGCTAACTAGTATAGGAAGTCATTGATAATACTGTTAGTCAGGCATATTTTATGGGAGCTGAGAAGCAACAAAAGTCACATGGATAGTCCAGCTAATGGATTTAAGTTGCTGGTTCTGTGGGAAGAACTCTACCCCATCCTTAGGTTAGCAATGGTGTTAGTTTCATATTTTTACTGGAAACTTTGAAAGCATAAAATTCAACCCAATTAGGGACTGGTCAGAAGGCTCACAACACAAACACCTATTTGAATTCCCAGCACCCACATAAAGAGCTAGGTATGTATTCTGTGGCCGGTATCCAGTTAGAGGCAAAGATGGGCAGATCCCAGGAACTTGCTGGACAGGCAGCCTAGCTTAACCAGTGGGCTTCGGTTCAGTGAGAGAGCTTGTCTTGAGAAATAAGGTAAAGAATGGTAGAGGAAAACACCTAATGTCAGTCACTGTCCTCCACAGGCACACCTACAGAAGGGCATATACACTTAGAGACATGCACACACACACACACACACACACACACAGAGAGAGAGAGAGAGAGAGAGAGAGAGAGAGAGAGAGAGAGAGAGAGAGAGATTCTATCAATAGTAAAAGCTGCTTAGATTGCCTAAATGACTACTGGACAGGAATTATTTTCTGTAGCATAAACCACTGTTATGTCCTATGAGTGGTGTGAATAACAGTGGCCAGCACTCCCCAGTCATGCTGTGACCCAGACACTGCCTAAGCTCTTGAAGTGTCTCCAGTCACGTGATTTCAATAGTCTAGTGAGGAAACTCAAGCTTCTCGAGGCTGTTACTTGCCTGAGGCCACCCTTGAAGGCTGGCACATTACCCACAGAGCTCGAAGCCCAGGAGACAAAGCTGAACGAGGTCTCTAACAAGTGAGAAGAGTAGCTGCAAACGTGAGCCGCCATTAGTCATTGCATTTGCAATTGTTTTTATAAGTTTTCACAAACCTTCAATATTCCTCTTTTTTTTAAAAAAAGTTTTTAAAAAGTGTACATTTTATACAGTGTTGATATTTTAAGGCTAAGTTGGTAAGATGAGATAGTTTTTTATAATATAGTTTTATCTGTTTTGAGATATGGTTTCTTAGTTTGACCCTGGCTGTCCTAGAACTTGCTTTGTAGACTAGATGACCTCAAACGCAGAGATCCTCCTGCCTCTGCCTCCTGAATGATGAAATCAAAGACTTGTACCACCACTGCTCAGGCATATTTTTTGGTTCTTTTTTTCTTTTTTTTTTGGTTCTTTTTTTTTTTTTCGGAGCTGGGGACCGAACCCAGGGCTTTGAGCTTCCTAGGCAAGCGCTCTACCACTGAGCTAAATCCCCAACCCCACAGGCATATTTTTAATATCATGTGCTATGTATTAAAATATGATAGTCTTGTGTCTGGGTTTTTTTTTCTTTTCAAATGGCTTCACTATTATTTTTTAACTTTTTATTGATTCTTTACAAGTTTCACATCATGCACTTCAGTCACCTTTTCTCCTCGTCCCTCGCATCCTCATATCTGCCCTTCAACCTTGCCAACCCCCCAAATAAAACACACAAAAAACCAGAGCATAGCAAACATCCCATCGTGGAAGCTGTGTGGTATGTTACAGTATGCCCCACAGTTTATTGCTCTGTCTGAGTAGCTCCACTTGCAAATGATTGATTGCAATGGGTCTGGTCTGCTTCAAGATCTCTGTCTTCTGTGACACCGTTGATATTGGATCTTCACTGGGATTCCTCCCATTCACCCTGTTGTTACCCTGTGTTATGGAGACCCTGCAACTTTGGAACAGCAGGACTGACCCTTTTGTGTGCCTTAACTGCTCACTGTTAACGCTTCTGGGACCCCTGTGAGAGGAGAATAGTAGTCAGAGTCATTTTCTAAGGGCCAGAGGCCTGTGTATACAAATCCAGTATATTTTGGCGTTACTCGCATATTAAGAAAAAACTTTAAATTTTGCTGCTGAGCTTTTCTTTCTTTTTCTTTTTTCTTTTTTCTTCCTTGTGTTTGGGTTGGGGGAGGGAGACTTATCTTTCTGCCTCTCACTCCTGTGTTCTGGGATTCTGCATGTGTACTAAGATACCCATTTGTTGCTCTTTTGTGATCTTTCCTCTGAGCCCCTCAGTTATCCTCTGGTGCCAGTCAAAGTCTCTACAGTTAATAACAAAAGATTCATTTCCTTTGTTCCAGTTTTTTTTTTGTTTTTTGGGTTTTTTGTTTGTTTGTTTTTTTACTGTACATTGTAACTTACCTTTAAAAATATGTGTGGGTATTTCTTTTTCTAGAGGCCAAGGCTTCTCAAACTATAAAATATATGTGACTCGTTGGTGGATCATATAATTAATGGCTCGGCAGCAGGTCAAAGCCTGAGAATTTGCATTTCTAGCAAGTTCCCTGATAATAGTTTCAGCTCCAATCCACAAGGGCAATTGTTTTGGTAGGCTATTAACTAAAAATGCATAACAAGAAATGTTGACTTGTTCCTAGTTTAAAAAAATGCATGCTTTCATGCTTCACTATGAAGTGTCAGGTTGACTGCAGATGTATGAGTTTTTTCTTTCTATTTCAGAAAATTATAGTATTTTATTGAAGATGAGTATTGAAATAAATTAGTTTTACTCATTTGGTAATCTATTTGGTAATGTGTGTATTGGCCTTTCTCCTTTAGGCTAGGGATGTCATTAATTATTAAAACAAGTAACTACGGACTGAGCCGAATGTATTTATATATTTAGGAGTATGTATGTGTGTATGTATGTGTGTATGTATGTATGTATGTATGTATGTATATATGTATGTATGTCACAACAATTGATGAAGACGAAAACCATGAATTTAAATGAGAGTAAGGAGGGCTAAAAGAGAGGGTTTGGGAAGGGGATGAACGTGAAGGGGAAAATGATGTAATTGCATTATCTCATAATATAAATATTTTTTTTAAAAATAAGTAAGTGGCCACCCCCAGAAGAGTCATGCCACTGCACCAGTGAACATACCTTGCCTGTTACTCAATATTGTAGCACCCAGCGTCCCAGTTAGGTATGCCTGCTTCTGAGTTTTCTCACTCAGGAACACACATAGCACCTTCTGCTACTGTGAGCTGGGAGAGAGCTAATAACCCATTTCCAGGGTGAGTTCTCTGATAAAACTCACCCCAATGTAAACACAGAAATATAATGATTTGAAACCACAGACAAAAGTATGGGGAAGACCATGCAGTGGATGTCCTTTATGGGCCTCTTCAATTCATCTTCCTGAAAATATGGCGATTACATTTTTATGATTGGATAGAATTTCATTATGCTTATGACATTTTCATTATCATTTCCCCCTTAAAAATAGCTCTCTTCCCCCTTAAAAAAATTGTTATATAGTATGCAGATTTGCTCATATGTACGGATTTGCTTATAAGCATTCACATGTACACTTTGCTGATTTATTTCTGAACATATAAGACTTAATTTATCTTTATGATTAGTTCTATATAATTCATAATAAGTTTTATTTTTAAAGTCTCACCAAATGAACTAGATATTTGTCCTCTAACATTTATATTTAACTTATTTCTTGAAATGGTTTCTCAGATACATTCTATTATTATCAGGATTTTTACCTATGACACAATTGAAGTACATAGAAGTCTCTCATTCGCACAAAGTCGCAAAGCTCATAAAAGATGCAGCAGAAGTTTGTGGTGTCAATTGTACAATGGATAAAAGAATTTCATTGAAAGTTTTATTTATTTGAGAATTCCAATGTGAGTACTGTATTCGCATTTTTTTGCACCATTTCTCTCAACACACACACACATACACACACACACACACACACACCACACACACACACATACACACACACACACACACACACACACACACACACACACACACACACACACACACACCTGAAGGCAATGGTTCCTTTTCTTCCAGATTCTTGAGTGCTACTCTAGAATTTAATCCTTGACACAAGGCTTTTTGCTATTATAATGACCACGATGGGGTCTGGAAGGGCCCCCTGCTCGGATCCCAGAGCTTACATCCCTCCATGCGGCGTGTCAGACTTTGTATCATAAGCTGAAGAATATGAACACTTTCCTCTGTTCCTTCATGGAAACATGGGCCTAAAGCTTCATTTTCCCAGTGACTTCATTTACCTTATGGTCTTCTCTGAACCCAGTTGTAGTTTATACAATTAAATAAGTAGATGCCTGCCCTTGCACAAGTCTTGGGAAGTAACCTAACCTCTGTGTGCTGATGCTTAGCTGGGCTATACCCTCATCACTGCATCTCAGTCTCTGGCTCGCCATGACTTAAACAAGCTACTCTTCGCCCTTACCTCACAAAGGCAGGAAGGCCGTTGCATCCTTCATGAAATGCTGTGCTACACATTGAAATGTCTGTTTTGGCTTTTACAAGATCATCCTTAAACTCTGGCGTGTTTGCTTGTTTGGTTGGTTTCGTTGGGTTGGGTTGGGTTGGGTTGGGTTGGGTTGGGTTGGGTTGAGTTGGTTTATGAGAGCTGGACCTTTCCATTGAAAGCATTTTTATTTACCTCAGAATATTTTCTTTGATCTGTGGAAAGAACAGTGAGAAGGAAAGGGAAAGTGGTGCCATTCTCCCATGAGTTTGTAAGAGCTGCACGGATCACTGTGTCCCTGAAGGGTTTAATATCTTCACCTATGAGAAGAGCAAGAAAGAGTAGACTGGCTAGGAAGTTTGAGATTCTGCTCACCCCACATCATATTTGTTATTAAAGCATGAGTAGCCACAACTGATAATATATTACTATCCCTAGTGAGAAACCTATCCCTTAGACACAGTGCTATCACCTGTCATTATCATTCTCAATGCCACTTAAAAGTCGCATATGAGCATCGTGTGCATAGCTGTGAGATATTGACCTCAATTGACCTTTTGCATACATCCCTATTTGTAATTTTGCAATAAAATGTTTAGTGGAGGAAATCTAAAAGTAATATCAAATTGTATCCTAAGGAAAAAAAGTAGTAACCTATACTCAATATGGATTTCTTTTACTTTAAAGAAAAAGACTGGGAAGCCTCTATGTTTATATCCTATTACTTATGAACAACATTTCTGTCCTTTATACTCACAATGGATATCTTAAAAAAAAATTAGACATGTAAACCACATGTAATATACTTGGTACATTAGTAATAAAAATTATCAAGTCTGATAAAATGGCTAAATTTTACAAGTTGACATATTTTTTTCTTCTAGACGTCATCTGATTCTTTCCAGATAAATTGACTTTCTTTGTTAGTCCTTGGTACTCCTCATACCTTCTCATCTCATGCTGTTGCTATAAAACTATGTTCTAATAAAGGAAATGCTCATGTTGATACTGAACATCGGCACATTTTCCTTTCAGCAAATATTGCTTGACTTGACTTTTATCAACTGATTTCTGAATGAATTTACATAATCTTGCCCGCTTCTGTTCCTTTGAAATGGGAAATCCAACATCAAGCATGTTAGTACAGAGGAAGCCCGCTCCTGGATATTTAGAATTCAGGAGTAAAAAAATAATCTTAAAAAATAAAATAAAATAGCAGTAATATCCTAGAGTACCTTTACAGAGTCTGTGAGCCGCACATGGTTTGAAGACTTAGCAGCCAAGAGTCCATGGAGAGAGAAGTGTTTGTGCGTTACATGGGTAAATTTGACATCATTGACCCGGAGAGGAACATGAGTGGAGACAAATGTTCCCCAGCTCATTGACCTTAGCCCACTCCTTCCAGGAGAGAAGCTGCCACATCGAAGTCACATCAAAGTCAAAGTGGATTGTTTGTCACCTTTGGAACCTGTAATGATTGAGATTTAATACTCTTTTATCCATAGAATTTTCTTTCGTT
Source organism: Rattus norvegicus (assembly GCF_021556685.1). NCBI lineage: Eukaryota > Metazoa > Chordata > Mammalia > Rodentia > Muridae > Rattus > Rattus norvegicus. The sequence continues at coordinate 42,818,702 of NC_141535.1, forward strand.
TTCTTATTGTCGGGTCAATAAAACTTCAGACTTTTCACAAGACAGTACATCGCAAAATCGTTAAGGCAGATATGAAGATTGATTGAAATAAATATATGCGTGCACACACACATACACCACACACACACACACACACACACACACACACACACATACACACACACACTCGCACATGCACACACATGCCCATGATATATTTTGTTTCTATTCTGAAGCTTCAAATGCTTTTGGGTCTTTGAATCCAGTGCAGGCCTCAGTTGATTACATTTTGGGTGTTTGCATGCATGTGTGCACGTGTGTCTGTGTACCTGTGTGCCTGTGTGTGCATTTTGGATGTTTGTGTACCTGTGTATGCGTGTGTGCCTGTGTGTGTGTGTGTGCTTGTGTGACTGCTTGTGCATGTGTGCATGTGTGTACATGTACATTCCTGTGAAGACCAGGTGACAAGTTACTGCTGCTCCTTGGGTGCAATCCACTTTGGTTTTTTATTTGTTTGTTTGTTTTGATTTGGTTTGGGTTTTTGTTTGTTTGTTTTTAGAAAAATATCTTTCCCTTTATCTTTTCCAAGTAGGTTAGGGAAGCAGTTCTTGGGGATCTCCTTGCCTCAACCTTCCCAGGGTTGCTGTACTCAGCATTTTTCAAAGGGTTTTTTTTTGCTTGTGTGGCAAACAATTTCCCAGCTAAACTCACAACTAGCCCCAAATTATCACAACGTTTGAAAAAGCTCTTTGGAACTGTCACGTGGAGTGTTGAGACTAGAACACAAATCTCTCTCTCATTTTGTAATTGCTAATGAGAGTGTCATGTGTGAAAATCTCCAAAGTCATATGTCCCCACTGGCACTAACCTCTCCTGTTAGTGTAGCATATCATCCAAGAAAATGGAATCGATTGGACATCATTCATTAGGAAGCCTCTGCAGATGCTTTTTGACTCACTGCCCTTAAATACATTGTTTTGAAAAATTACTCTTGATTCTTATATTGTAACAAAGAAAGAGAATCACGTATTTAGCCTAAGATATTTTTAAGTTTGTTTTCTAGTTTTGTGGATTTCTTGTGAATTTACAGAAATAGCAGTGGGCATGATTTTGCTAATTGGGTATGAGTATGAGTTAACATTTTTATTTAGTTCTGAAACTCACACATACACCTATGTTTTATATATTTTGTGTATTTTAAAAAGTTGGCTGAGCATGAACACTATATTCAGTGTGCAATCATTTCCATCTTTTCTATCTGTCTGCTGTTTATATATTTTTTTTGCACGGCTAAAAAATATACATGCCATTTTTACTTTTCAAACTCACATTATTTTTTAAACATTTTTTTAAATCATCCGACATGATCTCTGCCTGACACATTTCAGTTGATACACGATGCCTGATTAAGCCAAAATCTGTTTTTTTTTTTTTATGTTCATGCTTTTCCTCTGGTTTACTACTCCCCCCCCCCCAGAACTGTTCTGGAAGCGTCTTTAGAAGATGCTTTGACCAGGTTAATGAGGTTTTACTTAAGGGGGGGAGTTAAATCTTCAATGGCAAATTACTAAGTCACAGTCTATGATCATATGTCTGTGTCCTGTTCTTAGCCCTAACAATGCTGCTGTTTATTTGAATGACCTACTTAATAAAATACTTTAAATTTTATTGCATTTCAGTGCAGTCTGCTCAAATTCTATTTTCTTCTAACTAATGTTACTACCATAGTAAAGTTCTTACACTTTGATTTTCTATTAATGGAGAAAACATGACCTTTCTTCCACAGCTGTTGGATCAGCAGTAAGAGCACTTTTAACAGAGTTTCTTTTGTAAATTTGGTACAATGGTACTGAAACTTTCATTTCTTCAAATTGCTTTGCACTTTCCTGCTTTTTATCTAAATTTGGAAAGCTGTTTTTTTATCTCACATTGCTGTATGCTTTTAGATGCCGCATCTCTATAACACCTTTACAAATTTTTATAAATGTGGCTGGGTTTGACCTTCAATTCTCACAAATGAGGCTGGGTTTGACCTTCACCTAATGCCCATCCCTTTCCTGTTTGCTCTGTTTTTAAAAGGCCAAGCTATTCCTCTCTCTTCCCACATTTCTCAGCCTTGTTTTTAGCCAACTTGCCTGATTACCCCAATTGTTTTGAGACTTTCCATTTCTACAGTGGTAGCTTCAATTCAAACTTGTTTGGTTGAAATCAGGGCCCATTGTTACTATTGCTACAACCTCTCTTTAATTTCCCCAGATCTATTTTAATATTTTATCCTATTCTGTTATATGTGGCTTTAAATATTAATGTTAACCTTTATTTTTTTTTGCACAATGATTTAATTCATTCTGCTCTCCTACCACTTGAATATATTCAATATACCATATATTCACCATCCAATTTCAGGACTTTAAAGTTGTGTGATGATTTTTTTTTCCTGACACGGTTTATTTTGAATTAATCTTTAAACATTTTCCCAAAGGTACCTGTTTTTTCATATTTGTACTGTTATTAATTCATAACTTTGTTTCACTGTGCGATATAGGAAGAGACTCTATCTGTGCATATAATACACCTATCTGAATATGCGGAGACTGGTTTAACTGGAAATAATTTCTTATTCAATAATACCTAATTAATTATGATTAAGGCATCCAAAACATTTAGGACGATCCACTAATTCTTCTCTTTGGTAGTTATTTTCTTTTACCTTTATTTTCTTGCATTATTTGGGGTTAGGTAGTTCTCTGAGTTCTTAGAGCCAACTCTGTTATCAGTAATAGCACTTATGTCTCTAAGCATTTCACTCAACCAAGTGCAGAATATTAAATATTGTCTTCACTTACCTCCTGAACAAATACTGGTTAGAACTCCCTGCTCTTCTACTAAAACTCACATTTTGGATGTTATTATTGTAGCTTTAATATGTCATTTTTTTCCTTTTTTGCTCGATACTGCTTTGTGTGTTGTTTGTTTGTTGTTGTGTTCTGTTTTTCTTGTATCTTGGCCCTTACTCATCCTTAGTGTCAGACATTACTCTGGCAACTGACCATGGTCAAGAAATCCAGTTCTTTTCTTTCTTTTATTTTTCTTGCCTTCTTAAAAACCTCAGTTTTCACTTCAACTTAAAGGTACTTTTTTTCCCCTGTGCTTTCCTGGATTTGTCATAATTTTATCCATTGCCTTAAAGAAAATACATTGTTTAAATCATCTGAATTGTCATTTGATAAATCAGTTCATAAAGAGTAGTAATATTTGGTTCTTATCCTTGTTTCTGAATACTTTTAATTCTTACCTTTGCTGTTGTATAATGGATCCAGAAGTTTACTTTTCAAAAAATAAAATAAAATTTATTAGCCTCCTTCAAGGAGTATTTGTAGAGGTTATTAATTTAAAAGTTTTAACTACTGATTTGAAATGTTACTTTATCATCACTATTCTCCTGTAGGATCCCAGCAAGACTTAGATTTACTTGTTCTAGTGTCTATTCTCTGTAACCCCCCTCACAGCCTTTCTGCTCCTCTGTCTGCTATGACTTACAGTTGCTTACTCATGGCTGCCAACTCACAATGGCTAATCTGTTGCCTAACCCAGATATCAATAAAATGCTCAGTTTCAGATTCTGTTGTTTTTATTTTAAATATAGCTGATGAGTTTTTAATGATCAGTTCCTCATATGGCAAATGCTATACAATTTCTTAAAATGGATTAAATAATCTACTTTGATAATTCTAAATACTGCTTTTTTTGTCTACTTCTCATCATTAGTATTTCTGCTAGTTGTTTTCATAAATGTTCACTTGTTCGTTCAATGGTTTCATTTTAATTTCTGTAATCACACTTCTTAGTATTTTATCTGAAGAAATTATTTATATACCAATTGTATTTTCTATAGAATATGCTTTTATTTTTTTTAAAGTTGCCCAAACTACATATCAGGGATCTATTATGAATTACATACTCAACTATTGGGTACCCCACTGCAGTAGACACTTGTGATTAGAATGTTTTTATTGGATATTTTATCTATTTACATTTCAAATTTTATCCCCTTTCCCAGTTTCCCCTCCAGAAACCCCCTATCCCATACCCTCTTACCCTGCTTCTATGAAGATGCTCCCCCTCCAACCCAACCCCTCCCACCTCACCACCCTGCCATTCCCCTACACTGGGAAATCAAGCTTTCACAGGACCAAGGGCCTCTCCTATTAATGCCAGACAATACCATCCCCTGCTATATATGTGACTGGAACCATGGGTTCCTCCAAGTATATCTTTGGTTGGTGGTTTAGTCCCTGGGACCTCTGGGAGGTCTGGTTGGTTGATATTGTTGTTCTTCCTATGGGGTTGCAAACCTCTTCAGCTCCTTTAGTCCTTTCCCTAAGTGGGTTTGGTGTCTGTATATGGGATAGATCCCCAGGTGGGGCAGTCTCTGGATGGACTTTCCTTCAGTCTCTGCTCCACACTTTGTCCCCATATTTCCTTTAGACAGGAGACATTCTGGGTTCAAAATTTGGAGATGAGAGGGTGGCCCCATCCCCCAACTGTGGGTCTTGCCTAACCTCTGTATATGGTCTCTACAGATTCTCCCTCCTTTCTGTTGGGCATTTCAGCTAATCGCATTCCTGTTGGGATCTAGGAGCCTCTTCCTTTCCTGAATCTGGAACTTGCTAATGGATACCCCCAATTCCCCATCCCCCATTGCTACATACCTCTGTTCAAATTCCTGACCCTCTGCATATCATCCCACCTCCTCACATACCTGTTCCTGAACCCCTTTTCCCCCTCCTTTTCCTCTCTTTCTCCCAAGTCCCTCCCAGAAGTATTTTGTTTGTCTGTCTAAGAAGGACTAAAGCATCCACATTTTAGACTTCCTTCTTCTTGAGTTTCCTATGGTCTGTGAATTATATCTTGGGTATTTTGAACTTTTGGGCTAATATCAACTTATCAGTGAGTACATACCATGTTTGTTCTTTTGTGACTGGGTTACCATACTCAGGATGATATTTCTAGTTCTATCCATTTGCCTAAGAATATCATGAAGTCATTGTTTTTAATAACCGAGTAGTACTCCATTGTGCAAATGTACCACAGTTTCTGTATACATTTCTCTGTTGAAAGACATCTGGTTTCTTTCCAGCTTCTGGCTATTATAAATAAGACTGCTATGAACATAGTGGAGCATTTTGGGTATATGCCCAGGAGTGGTATAGCTGGGTCCTCAGGTAGTAAGTACTATGTTGAATTTTCTGAGGAACCACCAGACTAATTTCCAGAGTTGCTCTACTAGCTTACACCCCCACTAACAATAGAGGAATGTTTCTCTTTCTCCACATCCTCGCCAACATCTGTTTTCACCTAAGTTTTTGATCTTAGCCATTCTGACTGGTGTGAGGTGGAATATCAGGGTTGTTTTGATTTGAATTTCCCTGATGACTAAGGATGTTGAACATTTCTTCAGGTGCTTCTTGGCCATGTTCAATATTCCTCAGTTGAGAATTCTTTGTTTAGCTCTGTACCCCATTTTTAATAGGGTTATTTGATTCACTGGAGTCTAACTTCTTGAGTTCTTTCTATATATTGGATATTAGTCCGCTATCAGATGTAGGATTGATAAAGATCTTTTCCAAATCTGTTGGTTGCCATTTTGTTCTATTGACAGTGTCCTTTGACTTATAGAAGCTTGCAATTTTATGAGGTCCCATTTGATGATTCTTGATCTTAGAACATAAGCCATTGGTGTTTTGTTCAGGAAATTTTCCTCTATACCCACATGTTTGAGGCTCTAACCCCACTTTCTCTTCTCTTAGTTTGAGTGTATCTCATTTTATGTGAAGGTCCTTGATCCACTTGGACTTGAGCTTTGTACAAGGAGTTAAAAGTGGATGGATTTGCATTCTTCTACATGCCAACTGCCAGTTGAATGAGAACCATTTATTGAAAATGCTATCTTTTTTTTCACTAGATGTTTTTACCTCCTTTGTCAAAGATCAAGTGAACATAAGTGTGTGAGTTCATTTCTGGGTCTTCAATTCTATTCCACTGATCTACCTGCCTGTCTTTGTGCCAATACCATACAGTTTTTATCACTATTTCTTTGTAATACAGCTTGAGGTCAGGGATGGTGATTCCCCCAGAAGTTCTTTGATTGTTGAGAATAGTTTTTGCTATCCTGTGTTTTTGGTTATTCCAAATGAATCTGCAAATTGCTCTTTCCAACTCTTGGAAGAATTGAATGGGAATTTTTATGGGGATTGCACTGAATCTGTAGATTGCTTTCGGCAAGATGGCCAATTTTACTATATTAACCCTGCCAATTCATAACCCTGGAAGATTTTTCCATCTTCTGAGATCTTCTTCGACTTCTTTCTTTGGGGACTTGAAGTTATTGTCATACAGATCTTTCACTTGCTTGGTTAGAATCACACCGAGGTATTTTATATTATTTGTGACAATTGTGAAAGGTGTCATTTCCCTAATTTCTTTCTCAGCCTGTTTATCCTTTGAGTAGAGGAAGACTCCTGATTTGTTTGAGTTAATTTTGTATCCAGCCTCTTTGCTGAAGTTGTTTAACAGACTTAGGAGTTCTCTGATGATTAGAATTTTTGACAGAAAGAAGATTGGTATTGTCTCAGGTGCATTTTTTTTCCTCCAATAAAACACTGATGAAGATAGAGACACTTGACGGAGATAGAGACTAGTTTTCACTCATGCTTCTAGAGTAGAGTCTGTCCTATTGGGGAATTCCAGGGAACAAGGGCATGAGGTAGCTTGCCACTTGATGTCCACAGTCTAATATAAAGTGCTGACAAGGGAGGCCGCTGTTCAGAACCCTCTTGGATCTGTTCAGTCCAGTAACCCCGGCCATCACATGTTGTCTCCCACACTGGGGTAGGGCTTCCTACAGAAATTTACATCCCCTTTGTATCCCTCACAGGCATTCCCCAAAGGTCCTTCCCTAGATTCTGTCATGTTGCCAGTCAATGGAAGCTATCACAGGTACTTGCTTGGAAGGCACAGGCTTTTCCTAAGTGAAAATTTCCATCCAGCAACTTTTGAGTTTTTTCCGTGTCTTGGGCTGTGATTCCTTGTCCTACACATAGCAATTGGCAGATACCTTCTGTAAAGCATCAACTCTGATAGCTCTCCCTAAAGAATTCTATCTTCTTAACTTCAAGACTCAAATACTCTGAATTTAGTTTTTTCATGCAATTATCCAGTATAATCTTTTATAGTAAACTTTAGTTGACCTATAAAATAAACAGGTAAGGAACCAGAAGTACATGAATAGCTTGGTAGATTCCAATGGAGGGGACAAACTATAGAACCAGAGCTAGATCAGGAAGCAGAGCATCCCCAACCTACAGAAGTGTCTTTGACATGTCCTTCTAGCTCTTGTCCCTCATTGCAGTAACTGCTATTCTGAATTTCAAGACCATCTTCACACTGCTCATTAAAGATGTTTGCTAGTACCTCCTTCTTTAATGCCTACCTTATCTGGACATTTTATCTGTAAGAGCCATCTGTCTTCTATATACTTTTAGCTCATTTTCTCTCTCATATAAAAATAAGCCATATATTCTTTGCTCATTTTATTGTTGATAAACATTCGAGTTTTTTACTGTAAGTCATTATGACTCACTCAGCTATGAACATTATTGCGCATATCTAGGCGTTTGCAAGTTTGTACTTCTGCCTAGTAGATGGATGAAAATGCTTGTTCGTGAAGTTTGTATACTCCATTGTGCTGGCAAACTGTGGTTTCTGAGGGAGCTTTTACAACTTAAGTTCTGCCTATGAGTGTCTCAGTTGGTGTTTGTATTGTTCTCCACTCTAGCCAGGACTTTTCCTTTCCTTCATTCTCCCTTTTTGTTTTCACAACATTCTGCATTATAGCTAGATCCTTGCTGGAAAGTATTGTATAAAAATCATCTAGTAATTTTCACTTGGAATCTCCATTTTCTCCTTATGACTTCAGTACCCTGGAAGTGATCTTTTCATTTGCCCATCCTGTCCTTGAGCTAACCCCTGCCAATGCACACATGTATCTAGAACATCTACATGATGTTCTGTTTTAACCAGAAGCACCCTTTATCCAAACAGCAAGGCTGTAACATCAATTTAAGTATTGATTCAGGATAAAAGAAATGTTGAAATTAATGCTTAAAGGTAGTACCACATATATTGGAAATCTTCATGCACCTTCTTAATTTCACTATTAATTTATAATTCTAAGAAACAAAATATTTAAAATTGATATGTCAGAGCTGGGGGCATAGTATATCAGTGCAGTAATTTTCTACAATTCCAGATATTTGATCCCAGATACCAAGAATGAAAACAAATGATATGAACTAATAATTTCAAATACTGATTCTGCTGGCAATGTAGGCTAATTTATACCAAATTTGAGATGTGTATTATTATCTGGGCTCATATTATTAAAAGCCAGTCAAACTAACTGAGCCATATGTTGTTTTCTTGGGTATGGTTCCAAACACATTGCTGTCATTGGCATGAAATGTTTCTCATGGGAATACACGACCTAAGGTCTGGAGATTTACTTTGTGCCTGTGGACATCAATCCCCTTAACATTCGTTTTGGAAATGGTGCCACATACCCCTATATTAACACACTGTAAGAAACCAATCAAATGCAGGTGTAAACGGGCGATTTTGTGTTTCTCTCAATGCTTTAATGATGTTGTTTGAACCCATTTTTGGAAAGGCACTGGTGAGAGAGCAAGTTCAGAGTCAGGCAAGTAGATGTTCAACCTCTGCTAATGCTAATGTCACTTCTCCTCTCTCCACCCGTGCCTTTCTCAATTATTAAAACTGCAGCCCTCTTAGGCTTGGTTCTTTGTGGCCCTAAAAAGTGTGTGTGTGTGTGTGTGTGTGTGTGTGTGTGTGTGTGTTTGTGTGTATACATATATATGTGTGTGTGTAATATATATACAGTGTGTATAATATATACACACACACACATATATATATATACATGTATATATATATGTATATATGAAAACAAGCCTTTTAGAGTCATTTCAGAAGGGCAGACAGGAGATGGAAGAATGCAAACTACAGAAAGATACAATGGAAATCACTCTGTAGACTCATGGGAGCCTCCCACCAAAAGTGCCCCCATACTCCCCAAAAGAAAATGCAAAGATTTATTACTAAGTATTTCTAGAAAGAGTGGGTCAAACATGCCAGTTTAGAAATGGTTTGAGAGGGGACAGATAGGTTTGGAGTTCTATAATGTCACAAAATGGGACCCAGCAGAAAATTTTGCTTGGACAGAAACATGTGATTTGAGATTCCCCCCGACCCCAGTATTTGAAGAGCTCTTAGAGGTTTGGACAAATATGAATCAAAGAGTAAAGGAGAGGAATAAAATTCAAAAGACGTCAGAGACCTGGGTGTGTTAGGAACAAAAAGATAGAATCTAGTGCTAGAGAACCAAAGCTTCTAAGAATGAAAACTAGGATAGTTTTATATTTTAACCAAATATAACTTTTGTGGTTTTTTTTCCATTTGAAACTCAATTACATAAGACAGAGGATTCCTCTTTTCTCTATGTTACTTGTACTATAGTTTGCCATCAAATGCACAACAGACTTGGCTAAGAGTGTATATGTACAAAACTGATATGTTGTCCAATTGTATTATGAAATGGGACTTCCTTAACTAAATAGAATGGGAGAGCAGTGTTAGAATTCAAAGGGGCCCTATATTTCTTTGTACCTTTCAAGGCTCAGCATCAAGTGTAGGAGCCGTTATGTGTATTTTGCACCATTATAATCCCAAGTTGATTTTGTTCATTCAGTACTTTACTCTACTCTTAACACATCGCAGACCCAATCTTTAACAATTGAGAAAATTTTCTATCCTTGTTTTTAGACGTCTACCATATTTGGGGGAAAATGGAAATACAGAATTGATAGTAAATATACAATATAGTCTTCATCCTCATATTAGCATTTCTTCTGTGTCTGACCATGCATAGGACAACAGTCCTACAAAAAAGATATTATATAGTGAGCTATGATCTTCTGGTAATTCTAATGCTTATGTGTGATAAAAGTACCTGGTGATGGTTTTCTTAGAACACCTCCTCAAACACGACTGTTTCATAAGATTTCTAGTACAGAAGTTTGTTTATTATCCTGATTATATTGCTTTAGATCTGTGTTTATGCTATAAAAAGAAGTGTAGATATGTATTATGTATTATATATTAATACCATTTTATTCCCTCTTTGAGAATTCTATGTAATATCTTTAGATCTTATCTTTGTTCTCTTTTAAATCCTTTCAGGGCTCCCACCTCCTTACCTTTCCAACTTACATTTTTAGCATGATAGGGCATCCTTATGAAGAGGAAGGTCCTGAATATATTGGTTTGCCCTCTACCCTAAACAGACATGTATATATCTGTGACCCCCCCTCCCCAAAGAACTTGCTTCTAATAAGAGAGTTCACTACCTTTTGGATTAGGGATGGGCACTAAAGCAAATAAACTTCCTTCTCCCTGGGTTACCATATTGACAGGCAGGATGAAACCAACCGTACAAATCTGTGAAATACATGGGAGAGTTCTGAGAGCATGGTGTAACGTTTACAAGTAAAGCAGTGAGAATTCTGGCTAGTCACAGGTAGGACAGGTTAGGGTTAATATGTTGTGTTCTAGCACAAACTACATTTGCGCCTTATATTATAGCACTGAAGTACCTTAGCCCATGCATCTGTGTACTTAACATCCCTGTACTAGACAACAACTTTAAGTGTAGAACCTTGGTTTTCTTAGGAACCTTTGCCATTTGCCAATAACAAGGGTCCCTTCATCGAGCAAGCCTGCATCTGGACTTCCACCAACTCTGGAGAATGTTTTTACCCTTTATTTGCCTCTTCCTTGTTCTGTACATTTCTAAAGCTTTATTATAGTCTCTCTGTGTTTCTCTAGGATAGAACATAAACAATGGGAGCTGCTCGCCATATTCTGTGGAGTTCTTTACTCACTCTAGAGAATGCAATAGCATTTAGAAATATTGTGGTCTGGTCACACTTTTTTTCATACTCTAAATGATTCTAAATTGAGACAGTTTTCCACAGCCTGCTCTCCACAAACTGCGCTTTCTGATACCTTCAACAAGACATCACATCAAAGTGTTGTGAAGATGATACAGTAGCTATGGGGTGGAGTAGGGTGTCAGCATGTCCTTTCCACTGAATGAGTTTATTCTCAGCTTCATCAATGAAAAGAAAAACAATTATTGCAATATTTCGTAATGAGAATTTTACAATAGATGAAACAACACCTTTAGAAATAAAGAAATAAAATCTAACTGGAAAATAATGGTCCTTTTAACTTTCTTAAGTGAACTGAAATAAGTAGCTTATTTATCTTCCTCTCAAAGTAAGCAAGTCATTGTTCTCTTTTTAATACACACTCCTTGTTTTTCATGGATGGAGGAAAATAGAAAAGTTTCCCACTGATGAGATGCCATCTGCAGCTTTCAGAGAATGAGCCACATGGCCCCCAAGCAGACCCGATTTCTTTATAGAGATATTAAACTGTGATCTGTTCTTTTAGGCTGGGTGTTCTGTTTCTGCAACTATGGCATGAATATCTAATGTCTTTTTGTGTGTGTGATGGACTTAAACATTAACTGGCCATATGCATATAGGCACTTCGCTGTCCTCTGGGAATCTCCATAAATATAACCCATCCATTAACCATATGTCCACGCTGTTAAGTGCCGATTAATAAACATTTATTTTGAGTGATTGCTCTCCTCTAAGAGTGATGTCCAGTCTTAGAAGTCATTGGGGGCATGGTCAGGAAGAAGGCACAGCCTCAGTCCTCAGAGTGCTGGAACAAAGAACAGAGCAGGGCAGCTGCTTTGGGCCTCTGCTTTGAACAATCCTGGGGAAACTGAGCAAGTGCAAGACTTTAGGAATCATAAACGTACATGAAAAGCTCCAGGCTTTATTTCTGCTGCTAAATTATTCCCAGAAATTTAGACTCTGGGGTGCCTATTCTACATTTCACGTTCTAATTATCAGCTTTGCTTGTCAGAATCCATACTCATGTCATTCGCTAAGCCCTCCCTGTCCCATCCCCGTATAGCTAGGTTTGTCACACCAGTCATCATGGTGATCAGGACCTATGTTCTAAATATTTCTTAAGTCCCTCCCTCCTCAGCACTATTACCAGTTGGAGTCACCACCACCACCACCACCACCACCACCACCACCATCATCATCATCATCATCATCATCATCATCATCATCATCATGACCACCACCACCACCACCATTTATTTTAGACTGAATAATATGGCTAACCTGGAACTTGATCTATAGACCAGTTTGGCCTACAACTCAGAGATCTACCTGCCACTGCCTCCCAAATGCTGGAATTAATGGCATAGGCTATCACACCAGGCAGAATTATTCTTGACATAACTTAATATATCATTGGAGAGAAGGTATTTATATTTGAAAACTTTTGAGCTTAGTTATTCTATTGGGTAGATCAGCTAAAAAGATAACTAAACATCACTCTATTTTTTTCTACCTAGCTCTTTCTTTGACTTGTGCACAACTTGCTTTAACACAGACTATCAGTTTCTCTCTCCTTTTCTTAGTTGCCTCTTAAGTCTAATCAAATGTGGCTGATTACTCCCATAATACTTTTGCCACAGTTATACTAGTATATCTAATATATATTTTGTTACTAGTATACTAGTATATTGTAGTAGTATAACATCTGAAGGGAAGAGTATAAATGTGACTTGCAGATAAAAATTTCTGAACTCATCATAAGTTATCCTTGCAAGTATATACACATGTACCGCAAGTAGATTTGCAGGCAGGGCTCTACTAGAATTTGATGAAATTATGAATACTTTTCACCTCAGGTAATGTGAAATGTACCTTCACCCCTACAGGGTAGCCAAGAACATTGTCACTAGCCTGTAGTGTTTGAGACCCCTTTGGCCAATGACTCAAAAAGATGTAACATATTTCCGATGCTGGAATTTTCACTTGGTAGCATATATGATGTCCAGCTGTGATATTATCTCCTCCAATGTATGATAACTCTATTTAAATTCCTTTTGAATGTGCCTATATTTTAGGAAGCCTCTACAGTAGCAGGTTTCTACATGGCATTTTCAAAAGATCTTTAATGTTAGTTATCCCTCTCCATTTCATTTTGCTTAACGGCAGGTTACTCTTCCATTGTATAAGTGTTATAAAATCCCGTTATCCATTCCTTCATTCACTGATGTCCATCGCCTGTTTCTGACTTCTAGTGAACAGGGATGAGGAAGTATAGCTGTAGATTCCTTTGGCTGTATGTCCAGCAATGGCATAGCTGGATATTGTGGTAGATTTCCTATTCCTCCGCATGTGTTCTCTTCATTTTCTGCTCTCTAAGATTCCATGGGCCCTCCCTCTTGACACTCAGATGCTGGTGGATATCTCGTCTGTTACCTGTTATGAGCTAGTGCGGTCATTTGTCCTGGTGTTCACTTTTCCCACAATTACTGTGAGTTCCTGGAGGTCAGGGAATGTTTTGCACGCCGTCTTACTATTGCTGTCCTACTTAGTAAGCGTCTGTTAAAATCAAGGAGTCTCAATACAGAGAAACAAAATAGGTATTGAATACCCTTTGGGAAAGCAAAAGGTAGAGGATTAGGCCACCTGAAAAAAAAATAACCACAATTCCATGAAAACCACAAACTATCAATACTCTAAAGAAATGGTGTATAACAGGGATATGGAATTATTATTTTTAGAAAAATTAATTGTGGGAAACAGACTGTACTACTCATGATAAGATTTCTGAAGGCCAAGGATTAAAGAGTCAAAAGTAGCAATATGACCATGGTTAGACCCACAGCTCCAGCCGCATATGTAACAGAGAATGGGCCTTGTCAGGTATGAGTGGAGGAGAGGCCCTTGGTTCTGTGAAGGCTAGATGCCCCAGGGTAGGGGAATAACAGGGTGGGGAGGTGGGAGGGTGTGGGTCGGTGAGTGGGGGAGCACCTCATGAAGGTTGGGATGGGGGGATGTGAGGGGAGGAAAAAACAGGAAAGGGGATAACATTTGAAATGTGAATAAAGAAAATATCTAATAAAAGGAAAGAGAGAAGAGAAAAGAAAAGGAATAAACAGAAAATTCAATTCTAGAATCTTTTTTTTCAAGATAGGGTGTCACTGTGTACCTCAGAATGACTACAGAGAGTGCTGGGTGTTTGCTGTTACCTGACTTAATTCCGGTAGCTGACCTAAATAAGGAAGAAGACAAGTTGGTAATGGCAAAGGAAGCCGTAATATGAAAGTAAATAAGAATGAATCATAGTAGTGAAATGACAGTTGGGAAAAATATCATGTGAGACTGGCAGATAAGAATTTCTGGACTCATCCTAAGAAGGGACACATGGTCCTGTCACAGAGGAGCGGTAGAGACGACTACACTTCTGAACGATAAACCTGAAATAGACAGATGGTGGTTGAACTTTTGCAATGAAGTTCATTATCATTTGACAGTCACATAAAGAACGTTAAGCATAGCTCCAGAGCTGAATAAAAGGGAGGTGGAGATAAAATGGCATATGTAGATAGGATGGGTTTTCAAAGAGGAGGCATCTGCAGTGTAGAGGTAGGCTAACGGGCTGTGAGGGCACGGAGAGAAAAAATGTGTTTGGTAGAAAACATTTAATAGTCAGTGCCTTCCAGAGAAAGCCCAGTTTCTGTGTGGTGACCAAGGAGCTGAACAAGTTATTTTCTGAGGTGACCAAAGATATGGCTAAATGTGCTCACACTGTCACCATCTTTAAAGACTCAAGAAATAGCTGCTTCCTTCTATAAACAAACTTACGTCCATCGGTAAATGGAGGATTGGATTAAAAGTGTACACCAAGAGCATGCCTGTGTTCCAGCCAGAGCGGCCACACTGCTAGATTAAAAGTCATCTGCAAGAGACTTATTTATGAGACATGTGTTGGGACTTTTCTCAATGTCTGTAGCTATAGGGTAAGGAGAGGGGTAGGGGTAATAACAGGCAGGTTCACCTGTCCCCAGCCAAAGGCAGTATTGGGTGAGAGACTTAGAGGAGAGCTCTTGGGTATCAGCTGTCCATACAGGCAGCTGCTGGAGGAAAATGAACCAGTGTCCTGACTGTCTATCTGGCTTCCAATTTGGAATGCCCACAGTGTAATAGAGTAACTTTAACATGAAGCTACAGCCTTTTCCTTGTTTTTCTACTTCTTGTCTGAATAACCTAACAATCCCTTCACTCCTCCTTCTATGTCACAGAAGACCCATTGTCTCCTGTTTCATTACCGTAAAGACCAATCTATCACACCCAATGTTTAGCTACGATATTTATTACGATTGAACAGTGTCGAAGCAACATATGGAAGATTTTTCTGTATCTATGCAAATCAAATAAAAAATTTATAATAATTTTTATAACAGCTTTCTGCACAGACATTGAGAAAAGGACTTCAGTTTTCTAGAACCTGGTTATCAGTCACATTTCAAAATTATAAGGAAAATACTCCCTAAGATGTTTCAATGTAATGTATCTATGTGTACGATAGTCGATTTCTATATAACGTAATAACTGATTTAAAGATATCCATGTCTTCCTCCTAGGAAAGTTAGGGATCATCGAGTTATTGACTTACTCCTTTATTTTTTTAAAAGGATGATAAGACATTCCCAACATACAGGGAACGGTAGAGAGCACTATAAAAATCTCATTTATACACATCACCCAATGACTTGGATGATGCTAACATCTCCTCACAAGTTCACCATACTTCAGATAATTAAACAATAATAAGAAATACAATCCATGGACATATTGAGATGATACCCCTATAAATTTGAGCTGAGAAAAAAAGTAAGATCAGAAAGAGATGAACTTGACCTACATCCTGGGGTCAAGAAGCAGAGTCCAGTGTCCTTCTTCACTATAAAGTTCTTGATTTGTTTTCTGATGACTTTTCAGAGCCAAGAGAGACCGGTGATGACATGTCTTAGACCAGGGGCATGGTTGAGCTCTTAATGTTCATGGACACATTATTTGCTATTATTTTGATAAACAATAAAAACATACTAAGTTTCTACTTGTTTGTTATTTTTATATGCCCATATGAGAACAAGATAACTCATTGGTGATAGTTTAATTTGCCTTAGTTTGTGTTGTTAGTCCTTAGAACACAGAAATGCAGGGAATGGGCAAAGACAGATAAATGTCTGACGTACACATAAACAGTGCTCGCATTCTCCAGTGGTCTAAGCTCTGCGCATGAGCTGCTGTCCTCTTGGCGGGGTTATTTGTGAGCTCAGAACTGAGTTTAGTTGACTGTTCCCTACATTTGTTATGTACCCTCCCAGGTCCATCCATAAGACGGATCTTGTCATTTCCCATAAAGCATACCGATGAGGTTTACAAGTCTCTGGCTGAGTGATTGGCATAAAGGAACGAGTAAAACTAGGTGATTTGTTGTAATCACCGGAACAAATCAAGCTTGTGTGTGTGTGTGTGTGTGTGTGTGTGTGTGTGTGTGCGCGCGCGCGCGCGCGCAATATTATTAAAGATCAACATCAGTTACTTAGATAGTTATTTAGCGTATAAAAATTTACTTAGTGTAGTAAGCACCTTTGCTTGGAAAAAAAAGGAGAAAATATCCATTGCAAGGCTATCTCATGTTTATTGTCACATGAGAAAGTACAAGTAGGTAAGCATCTGAGAAATAACTTCCTCCTATCCTGGTGGTAATAACCAATTAAAGCACTATTGTTACTTTATTAAGGCAATGCTGTTACTGTAATTTCACTTTCTCTAGAGAAATATCAGAGATTTTATTAAACACATACTTTTTGAAAAGTTGAAGTCTTTGAAAACTATTATTATTACTATGCATGAGAGAAAACAACCATGAAGGGAAAAACGTATTCCTTATGAAACTGGTAGGTTATTAAAATACAAGAAGTAAGGGGGAAAAAACGCAAAACTGCATGATATTGTCATCTCTCTCTTGAGATTCAGCTTTGAAACAATTCTTTCCTTTTCCATCTTCCTTCTCATTTTGAATCACGTTAATTCCTTTTCATTTCTGTGGGCACAAAGATATGAATAAGAATTCATCCACACTGCTGAAGAGCTCAAATCATATGCATGCAAATGTAGAGAGTATTGAAGCGATAAAGAAGGAAAGGAAACACTGGGGAGAAATGCATCTTCTTTTGTTAAAATAGCAGGGATCTCAGAGTCTTATATCAAATGTTATAGTCTTCAAATGGAATTCTCTGTGGCAGCAGTTTTCATGTTTGCGATATGGTTCTCTGTCTCTGTCTCTGTCTCTGTCTGTCTCTCTGTCTCTCTGTCTCTGTCTTTGTCTCTGTCTGTCTCTCTCTGTCTCTCTGTCTCTGTCTCTCTTTATCTCTGACTACCTATCTCTATCTATCTATCTATCTATCTACCTATCTATCTATCTATCTATCTATATCTATCTATCTATCTATGTAATATGAATGGCCAATACCAAATAATTCCATTTGTCAAGTGAAATTGTGTTTAAATCAAGGATAATTCTGACATGTTAAGTGTGTGGTAAATGGATACTTTTCTAGAGGTTCTTGTTTTTGTAAATAAATAGCTTGAGCCAAGCAAAGGATCCAAGGTGAATCATATGGAGATCAGAAATACAATTTGTGTTCAGATTTAAAAAAAAAAAAGCTTACACGGACATAGAAAATCTTTCAGTTGATTTCCCATGAGTATTTGTTGCTTTCCTTTTTTTTCTTTAATTTTTCAATATTCCCTCTCACACTCATCCTCAAATTTTACTTGCCAGCTAACACATATACCAGTATCTCACCACAGCCATGCTTTTAATAACGATTGCATCCGAGGACATTTGTGTTTTCTGAAAGCATATAATATTTCAGTCTTACCTCGTGAAAGCTCTCCGAGGGAATCCCTACCCTCAGAAAAGACAGCTCCTGGTGGCAATGGGTTATTTAAAAGTTTTATCATTTAGTGGGATGCAGATCTAGCTTTTCTTCATATGAATGAATTTCCTGGATTAAGTAACTCTTAAACACAGCATGCACTGCTACACGTGCTCTCATGGTGCTGTGGCCAAATTCATTTAAAACAAAACAAAACAAAACAAAAAACCCTATACTGTACTGGATAGTAAAGAATTGTTCCCATCAGTGCTGTTTCACTTGCGTATCTAAGCAGCTTGTCTACTTTGAACTCGTTTCTGCTAGATTCAATAGTCACATTTCAAATCTTTCAAGATGCCCATCTCTGCTGTTCTCCTCCGCTTGCATCAGCTCTAATTATTTGAAACTAGTAAAGCATAAAAATGTGAGGAGATGAAAAAAAGCAAATGAAAGCACGGCCATGGGCCTTAATAATTACAATGCTTTAAGCCCATTACATTTCACTTTGCTTTAACTGTTAATTCTCCCTCCCCCTACCCCTTGCTGATCTCAGGGGAAGGTAATTATCTAAGATGTCCATCCTCTGGTAAAAGGCAACCATGTGAACCCTGAGAAAATGAGAGAGCAGAGGCCAGACCCACAACGATCTCAGAATTCTTCTCAAAGTCTGGGATGGAGAATGGTATCCTACCCATATATAAAATAAGAATAGTATCCGAAGATTGAAGCGGACAGGGAAACAACGTCAGAGCAGAGTTACCTTGCGTACATTCTTGAGACAGTCTCGGCAGACCAATCCCATGAGTTCCCATGGCACCTCCATTACCTTATATAGGGTAGAGGGAGAAGAAAGATGCTGCCAGGCTTATAGGAACTCCTTGTACTGTTGGGAACAATTATTTCTTCTCTTGTTGTGTGTGACTCGTGAGTTTTCACTTGACCAATAATTAGATCTAAGTGTAGAGCCAAGTTCACAGGGAATAGCTCTTCATGGTATACCTTTGGGTATTAGCCTCATTTCTTGTACTACTTCTTCCTGATTGCTTCTTTTCTCCCCCTCTTATTGAAATAGATTGGTTCTTACATAAGATATCCTGATTATGGTTTCCCCTACCTCTCCTCCTCCGGGTCCCCACCTTCCACCTCCCCTCCCATCCATCCACTCCCTTTCTGTCGTTAGAGAAAAAAGAAGGCTTCTAAAGGATAACAATAAAATATATCAAAATAAAATATAATAAGGTAAAACAAGTCTATCTCATCGGAGTTGAACAAGACAAACGGAAGGAAAAGAGCAGGAGAAAAGGCACAAGAATCAGAGACTCACTCATTTGCATGCTCAGGAATCCCATGAAAGCACTGAAGTGGAAGCCATAATGTATGTGGAGAGGACCTAGTGCTGTTCCTTCTGGCTCTTATACATTTTCTGTCTCCTCTTCCATGAGGTTCCCTGAGACTGGGGAGAGGTGGTGAAGAAGATATCTCTCTTTAGGCTACGTGTTCCAAGGGCTCACTCTCTGCAAAGTATCATCTTCTGACGAGCATAGCTGAATGTCAGAAAAGGTTTGGCTTTATTGTTATAGTACTTGGTTTTCCCCTCGGTCTTTGGGCTAGCTAGCATCTTGTTCTCGATCACCCAAGAAACGGGTACAGGTTCCAAGTCATAGAGTTGGTCTTGAGTCAAATCAGAATCTCGTTGGTTGCTCCAACAAGCATCGTGCCACCATTGCCCTAGAATATACTGCAGACAGAATACCACTGTAGATCAAAGGATTTATGGCTAGATCGGTGTTTACATTCCTTTTAGTAATATTCAGAATACCTTTCTGTATCAAAGACCTCTCTGTAGGCACTGGCTCAACTTCTCTGTGTTCAGTGAATCGTGATGGTGTCTTCAGCAATGGGCCCTGGATGTCAGTTTGTGGAGAGTTTGTGCTTTTGCAACAGACTGGGTTGTTTGAAGATACCCCTGGGACCTCTTTGACCAACTTCTCAGTTAAACGTACCCCAATCCTGAGACGGCAGGCTTCATTTGGTAGCAAGAGGTGGCCAGTTGGGATTCTGTCTCCCCAGTTATTTGTCAGTTTGTTACATTGCCTCTCTCTGTGTGTTTTAGGAAGCTTCTGCTGTATTAGGTTTTTATACTACCCATCAAATGGCCCTTAATTTTAGCTGCCACTCCTTGTATTCCCATCTTTATACCCCTCTTCTCTCTCCCTACTTGATGCTCCCATTCCAGCCCCTGCCCTCAATATATCCCTATCTATTCAATTTCCCTTTCCTAAGGAGATTATCTGTTCCACCCAGCCCTTTACTCTGTACCTAATCTCTGTGCTTCTTCAGATTGCAGCTTGCCTATCGTTGACATAACAGCTAATATTCACACACAAGCAAATAGTGACTATATTTCTCCTTCAGGCTCTGGGGTAACTCATTTAGAAAGATTTTCTTTCCAAGTTTTATCCAATTACCTGTGAATTACATGCTTTCATCTTTTAAACAGCCGAGTAATACTCCATTATGTAAGTGTGCCACATTTTTTTTCAAATCTATTTTTATTGAATGCTGTTTCAAATTTCTGGCTATCATGAATAGTGGAACAATAAATATGGTGGAGTAAACGTCTCTGTGATAGCATGAATTGTCTTTCAGGCATATGCCCAAGGATGGTGTAGGTGTATCTTGAAATGGATCAATTCCTATCTTCCTGAGGAACTGCCATATTGGTTTCCATAATGGCTGTACAAGTCTGCACTCCTACCCTCAATAGATGAGTTCTCCCCTTACTCCACAGTCCCACCCTCAATGGGTGAGTGCTCCCCTTACTCCTCAGTCCCACCCTCAATGGATGAGTGCTCTTCTTACTCCACAGTCCCACCCTCAATGGATGAGTGCTCCCCTTATTCCTCAGTCCCACCCTCAATGGATGAGTGCTCCCCTTACTCCACAGTGTCCCACACTCAATGGATGAGTGCTCCCCTTACTCCACAGTGTCCCACACTCAATGGATGAGTGCTCCCCTTACTCCAAAGTCCCACCCTCAATGGGTGAGTGCTCCCCTTACTCCTCAGTCCCACCCTCAATGGATGAGTGCTCCCCTTACTCCACAGTGTCCCACCCTCAATGGATGAGTGCTCCCCTTACTCCACAGTGTCCCACCCTCAATGGGTGAGTGCTCCCCTTACTCCACAGTGTCCCACCCTCAATGGGTGAGTGCTCCCCTTACTCCACAGTGTCCCACCCTCAATGGATGAGTGCTCCCCTTACTCCACAGTGTCCCACCCTCAATGGGTGAGTGCTCCCCTTACTCCACAGTGTCCCACCCTCAATGGGTGAGTGCTCCCCTTACTCCACAGTGTCCCACACTCAATGGATGAGTGCTCCCTTTACTCCATAATCCCACCCTCAATGGGTGAGTGCTCCCCTTACTCCAGTCTCACCAGCATGAGCCATCACTTGTTTTATTGATCTTACTCATTCTGATGAGTGTACGATGAAATTTTAAAAGTAGTTTGACTTCGGTTTCACTAATGGTGAAGAATATTGACCATTCTTTAAGTGTTTCTCAGCCATTTGAGTTTCCTTGTTCAAGAATTCTCTGTACCCCTCTTTTTAATTGTGTTATTTGCTTCCTTGATATCTAGTTCCTTGATATAATTTTGGATAGTAGCCTTCTATCAGATATGTGGTTGGTACATATCTTTTACCCCTCTGTAGATTGCTGCTTTGTCTGAATGACGATGTCCTTTGCCATGAGGAAGCTTCTCAATTTCATGAGCTCCCATTTATTAGTGTGTGATATTAATACCTATGCTGACAGTGTTCTGTTCAGAAAGTTTTTTCCTGTGTCAAATGTGTTTAAGTCTCTTTCCCCTTTCTCTTACCTCCATGGTCTTTGCTTCAATTCAGGTCCCGATGTGATTGTTTCTTGGACATGTAAGACAAAATAAACCCTCCTCTCTCCAAGTTTCTTTTGGTCATGGCATGTATCACAGTGACATATGCACCAGTGATTTTTAAGACCGAGTACACATTCGACTGGCATTTTGGTTACCTTTAACTGCAATCCTCACAAGCTATGTGACAGTGGGAATTTCACCTAGCAGCTCTAGGTCTACATTTCTTCAAGTACAAAGGAGTGATCTGTTTCGTATAAATGCTATAAAAATTAACTGAAAAAGTGTTGTATGAGTGTGTGTGTGTGTGTGTGTGTGTGTGCGTGTGTGTGTGTGAGTAGTAGTAGTAGTAGTTAGTAGTAGTAGTAGTTGGAGGAGGAGGGGGAGGGGGAGGAAGAGAAGGAGTAGGGAACATAGGAGTATTTTATCAATGTGAGCTAATTTTATTAACGTGTGAATATCTAACATAGGATGGAACAGGAAAACTTACGGTACCTATGATAAAGTTTATAATTGTTAAGAGACAAAGAATTAGTATTAAATGTATTTTAAATACGAAAATCTCTACTGTTTCTGAAGAACAACATAGAAAGTCTGTAGTAGCATTAGGTAGTCACACACAGAGAGAAAAGGCCAGGGAAGGTGAGAATGAAAAGTGGGAACTCCAGAAGAAACAAAACAATCGGTATGGTTGCCTAGGCAACCCGGTTTTCAAATGCTGGGAGGTGGTACTGGCCTTACCGAACCTGCAACCAAATCATGTTTAGATCCTATATCATACCTGCATGTTAATGGAGCACAGATTGTCTTTCACTGTACGTCATAATATAGAGCACAGAAACAGAATGTGAGATAACAGTAGTGATCAAAATAGAGAGGAATCAGAAAGGATTGATGGTTCTCTACAGGCTGCCTATTGTAGCCTGGTGGAAGGCATTCACAAAAAGCCGAAACCCTTCTGCCAATATTTCAAAGCAGCTTTGATGGTATTTAGATGGCAACCTCATTTTATAGTGAATTGGATTTTCACAGAACCCAGGAGAATCAAGCAGCTGGCATAACAGTTATCTGAATTTGATCTAAGTTGACGTCAGGGGGCTGTGGATGCTCAAGGCTCTCCTGCATTCTGCCTCTTTGTGAAGTGCTCTGACAGCAGCGGGGTTGTCACTCCCTCAACCGTGTTGGCTCTGATCTTATATGATTGGAAAGCATTTAGAAACTTTACCCTCTTGGATTCTCAAGCGAGCTATTTCTTCCAGGAAAATTATTCCTGCCATATGATTGCACGTACATAGCAACACAATAAATACAAATACCTATACCACCAACCCAAAGCAGAAGCCCGGATCCAGAGCATTGTCCTTGGAAAGAGAGGTTATGATGTCAACCATTATTGGTGGAGATTTACATGAAAAGAAAATTAAGCCAGATTTTACATTCGAATCATGTTAATCTCCTGGGTATTTCTTTACAATGACAAGACAATTTCAGTGTGGATATATAAATAGGACTTGATGTGTCTATGCTAATGATTCATACACATTAACAAAACAACAGTGCTATACAGTAAAAATAAATCCCAGTTGGCTGTGGCGCTGCATAAATTATTGGCACATGATGTAGTCATCCATTCATTTCTCGACTACTGAGAGGTAACAGGGTGTGTAATGCTTATCTATCATTCTATCCGGTAGCGAAAGCCACTGTTTTTCCACAAGCCCTGTGCTAGCCTAGCATCTGGATGGCTATAGGAAGTTGGCAGATGTTGCGTGATAGTAGCAAAATGCAACATACATTCATCTCTATCGTCTTCAGAATCTTGTCTGCTGGTCTTCCCCAGGAGTGTGGAATCACCAGAGAGCCTAAAAACCCATTTGCAAAAGTCATCCAAAGCCAGTGCTAATTTCCTTGTCCTGATTGCTTGGCTGCTTGGTTATTTAATGACTTGAAATCCGTGGTAGATACCATTAGCTGTCAAACAGTGATGGATGACTCCTAAAATTCTTGAAGAGTCTGAGGAATTCCGGTGCTCATCCAGGTTACATTTTACAGGTGAGAGAACAGGAAACAAAAGAATACACGCTCATCACTTCCATCTCCGTGAGCCCGTGTGAGCCCTGCTTGGTTGACTCTGTGGGCCAGTACAGCACACTCTCTCTCCTCTACAATTCAATTTAGTTTTCCTTGTATTTCTCCTTGATTTTTCTAGAAGCTACTAGCAGAATTCAAGATTGCTGACAGTTAAGCAATCAACCTTGACCTTGCTACTTGCTGTTGACAGGGTCATCACAACCAGGCACTGAAGGGGGTTGGGGCAGATGACCAAGAGTCGACTCTGGATGGTGCCAGAGTAAACATACAGAATTTACATACATGTGTGATGTCTTGAGGCTGATTATTGAAAGCAAAGGCATTGACACTTTGCTTCTGCTGTCACCTTTTCCTTCAAAGCACATGCTTGTATTTATAAGAAAAGGTACACACTCATCTTTCCTACTGAATCCAGCGTATTTAGCATTAGAAGACATTACATATCTCCACACACCTGTGCGTGTGTATACACACCTTTATGTCTGTCAGACTTGACGGGGTGAAATTCTAGTCTTCAGCATTCTCCTAATTTTCACATTCTCTAGCTTGTCACATAAAAAGGTGACAGGCGCTTCTTAGAGTCACACTTTTATGAAGTCTCTCATGCCCTATAGTGGTATGTGTGGAAGTCCTCAAAAATTGCTTCCATTATAATTGAGTGATGGTGTGTTGTCAACAAATGCTGATTCAAGCACTGTCCATGGCCTCCTCCTCTTTGCTAGAGCGGTGGCTCTCAGTTTTCCTGATGCCGTGACCTTTTAACACAGTTCCTCATGTGGTGACCCCCCAACCATAAAGTTATTTGCATCACAATTTAATAACTATAATTTTGCTACTGTTATGAAGTATAATGTAAACAATTTTTGATTTAGAGGTTTACTGAAGGGGTTGCAACCCACAGACTGAGTAGCACTCTTCCAGGGAAAGGTCGTGGAGGCAAAAGGAGGAATCCTTTCACATGATGCTGCTTTTTAAAGGATTCTCTCTAAAATTAGCTCCTATAGTAGGGAAAGAAGTCATTTTGCAATGCTATTTCAAACATTAAGACCAAATTATTCCTATAGTGATAAAAGAATTTGTCATTGGAGATTGAAGAATATATATATATATATATATATATATATATATATATCAGTATGAGTTGGAGAAATGAAAAAAATGGTGCTTCTTCTTAAACCAAGTTCATGGAAATTACTGGGATCCCTCAGGACAGAAGGGATATTTTAGAACCTGCATCATTAAAAGACAGTGCAAAACCTTTTGAATCTCAATAGTCAAAAGCAAAGGGATTCAGGAATGTTTGAGGTTTTATAAATGGGACCTAGGACACTCTTTCCCTACCAATATCTAACTGTATCCACAGAACAGAAAAGAAAGAACTGTAAGTGTTAATGTTTCCATCCCGAAGCTTCAATAGGAAAATTCAACTCCCTTGAAATAAGAAGCAGCTTAACCTCGGGCTATTGATATATTCAGAGACACTTGGCAAGAGCACCATCAATCCCAGACAAAAAAAAATCTCCTGATTCATGCTCCCCTGAATTTTATTCGTATTATTCCACTATGATTCCTCATTCCACTACAGTGTGTAACCTCCTTGTGGGAGAAGCGTCTGAGTCTAGTCAGACAGCATCTGTATTTTTTTTGTGTGTGCCATTCAAGTCCAGTGGTGAGGAGTGATCTAGTAAGCCACTAGTCTTCAGAGGAAAGCTTCTTTTGAACTAGTCCTTTGGCCTCTTTTACCAGCTCCATGTGTGAAGCCAGGTAAAGGTCAGAGTAGCTTTACTAGGCACATCCTAGGAGCTGACTTGGCAACTCCCACAGTTGGGATCATATGACCTTGACCGCTTTGCCCTTTTTTTCACCAGTGATGAAATCCAAGATGATAAGCCTCAGAAAGCTCTTGTTTTGTAGGCTGTCACATGTGCACCCTGCCTATGAGATGCTGCCCTGGTGACTGTGCAAACACTAAAACCTCTGTAGACCTTGACTTTAAGTCCTTGTCAAGGGAGAATAACCTAAGTTGTTTTAGTCAGGCAGGTTTGATTATGAGGAGAGGAGGTTTCGATAAAGGCAGGAACTACTTTCCCATGTAGATTGTCATTACCTGCCTAGAACACAGAATTCACCCAAGTAAAGGCGTAAGTAAAGAGAAATGTATTAAAATTGAAGTAACATTTCTTGAAAGACTTAAGAAATGGAAATGGCATGAACACTATAAAGCGTGCTTTGCAGATGGCTCTCATCCTGGCATGATTCCCCATTGAACTTCCTGATTATGAATCGACGTAATCACAGCATATGCCATGATACCGCAGCTTCAGTGCCCATCACGAACAAATAAAAGGAACAGCAATCTTGAGTAGCCCAGACTGGCCCAGAATCTGGATGGCCGGTGACTATGGTGGGGAATAAGGTCATGGAAGTCTCCTGAGACACTGAAAAGTCAATGTTTTGAATTCTAGACCATCCAGAGTTCATGGGAGAGCTACTTCTATAGTTACATTACACCGCTTCTTAAGGAAGAAAAGCTTTTAAAAGAAAAACCCATGATTTATTTGTTCACAGACAATACTATTACAAGGACAATTATTGTTTTCTTGGATGTAAATGACTTCTCTCTTTGTTACTTTACAAACTTAAGACCATTCCTGAATAGCTTAGGTTTTTTTCTTAATTTATTATCCTTTAATATTTAGAACATTAGTGAATCAAACATTGAAAAATGTCTTCTTTTTTAAATTAGTGTTCATACCTGTAAACATTTTCTTTATCAGGGAAAAAAATGTTAGGGACATGCTTCAGTGGTATAGCACTTACCTCTAGTGTATGCGGTCCTAGAATCAATCCCAAGTATTGAAAGGAAGAAAGGAAAGAAGGGAAGATATATATATATATATATATATATATATATATATATATATATATATATATATATATATGAGTGAGAGAGAGAGAGAGACAGAGAGAGACAGAGAGAGAGAGAGAGGTAGAACGGTGAAGCTATATGCCATAAGATGTCAGTAAAACATTTAGCCATGAAAATTCTTAACAGAAGAAATTAAGATGTTAATTTGCACATTCCACAACCACAAACATATCCACTGTATATGCTGTGTTTACATCATGGTTCTTTATTTACTTATTTATTGAAATTAAAATTGACTATTACCCAGGCTGGCCTAGAACTTTATCTTATAAATGCTGGGCTTATAAGCATGTCATCATACCTACTCTACAATGAGATTTTCTTGGTTCAGTGTTATCTACTTTGAAATCGTGACTAAATAAAACCCTATGTTTTTGAAACATTATAGGCATTTAAAAGTTTTCTAAGAGTGGAAAAGCTTGAACACCTACCTGGACTTAGCTGAGAGTACTACAGTGAAGGCCAGAAAGACATTTGGTTTTCCTGGGAATCTGTGTTTATGCACATATGCATGTGTACATGTCCCTAAGCACAAAGTTTTGCAAAACTTTACTTACTATATATAGTGATTTTAAATATAGTTTTGTCTGCTAGTTAAAATAAATTTATTTCACCACCCTCCCAAGTGTATTTGAGACCACAGTTTCAAATATGCTGTTTAAAATCTAAAAGGGATTTCAGAGTTCTTATCAAGTGTAAAAGTACTATTTGGTGCTTTTTTATGCTCCCCCTGTTCCTGAATAATAACATGGAGACCTTTTATATTTATTAATAAGTTTCTTGTGCTACAGCTGGGCCAGGACTCATCTACTCTAACCTGACTATGCTGGCTACTTCCCAGCCTCATGCCCATCTTAGTCTTGCCCCAGCTGCTTCTGCTCCACTCCATGGGTGTTCTTAAGACAGTTTCCTCCTGGGGGATCAGACCTCCTCACTGGAAAGGGAAGTCCTTCCTTAACCTTCCTGTGTAACTATTGGTTGATCTGCTCTTTACTTATCAATCAAAGGTGAGGAAGAACAAGTTTTACATAACAGAGACAGGAGATGCTTCATCATAATGACAATGCCAAGTCCTACTACAACCAGATGCCTGGGGGTACAGAAATCAGCATATGCATATACAGTGCAAAGCATCCCCAACAATCAAAATTATAAAGTCAATAACAAGTTTGTGGGTTTTCTTTCTTCTTTTCTTTTTTCTTTTTCACTAAGGATAGGCACAAAGCGAATAGTCTCAAATACACAAAATTAATTACCTATGAGTAGCTAGAGAACACTGGTGATGGATTTAGTTTAAATCTGATTTAGCCTCTGTGGAGTCAGTTTCCCAGCCTGAAGAGTGTTCTGGAGTCATCTGAGGTGCACTGTGAATGATGCAGAACAAAATGGATGACTGTCCTGGGATTTCTCTGCATCAGCTAGCAAAAATCATTGTTTTAAAGAAACTTTCTAGGTTACTCTAACATGAAACCTGAGTTCTGGTTATCACAGTACACCCTAAGGTGCTGCTTTTGCCTTGTTCGTTGGTTACTTTGTCATACCGGTAACACTTCTCATGGTATGGTATGGTATGTATATTACCCAGAAGCAAGGGTATTAAATAAATAACTGTGATGAACCTTAGGAAATGGCACATCATTGAACCACTCAGGACATTTATTATCATAGTACCACAGCCACAATTTATTCATCTAAAAACTTAGGAAGAGTAGGGCTGGAGAGATGGTTGTCCTTAGAAGTGCATACTATGCATACTGTGACTCGGGTCAGATGGCTCACGATGGCCTGTACCTGGAGGCATCTAAGGCATCTGATGAGTTTTTCTGGCCTAAGAAGGCACTTGCACTCACAGCACTACCCCATCTACAAATAAACTTAAAACTTTAAATGCCTTTCTTTTCGATTTTATAAAGTCCCTTGAGAGGATCAGGTTGCATGCTGAACACTACTTTATTAACTGGATTAACACAGAATTATTTAATTCACTAAGTGAAATATATAGTTTTAATAGATAGATATGTTTACAATGCTTATGTAGCCTTCACTATATATTATCTTTAAAATTAAATCTATCCTATGATTGCATCATAATTTTTGTCATAGATTCTGATCACATAACTACAATATATGATAAGGGACTCGCTAAACTGTTTTCCAAATATGTCTAAAGCATTTTTGTCAACCAATTTAGAAATTTAGGATATTGTCAAGCAGAAAAAAATTTTGTGCCCAATTTAACAAGAGAAGAGAAGGGTTTGTAATTAAGCGTATCCACTTTCACATGTAAAGAGGGTACTTTAAAACAAGTTGTTCTTTTAGGTAATATCAACCCTTCTTCTGCAGTCTTACTCATTACTTTGTAATGGCGGCGACTGGAGGTATCAACTGAATTCACATTTTTTTGAAATTTTTTGAAAAATTTTAGCCTTCACATATTTATGTCAGTGGATATAGAAATGTGTCTACTCTTTCACAGAACGCTTAAAATACCTTTATAATATAAACAATTGCTCCTCTGATCTTTTAAAGATAAAGTTGAAATATCATAGGCATGTGATTTTGTAAGATTGTTTTATATTAATGGCCATTGTCATTTAATCTCATAAATTAGAAACACTATCTCAGTATCAGCCTAGTTCTCTTTTTTTTTTCAAAAGCGGAGTAATTTCATTTTATTTTAATATATATGTATTCTACAGCTGCTTTTAAAAAGTTTCCTTCTTAGTTGAGAAGGGTTATGAAATTCCTCAACTGGTAATCATGTACTTTCTGTGTTCCTACTTCATATTTATAGACTAATGAACCTATTTCTCTTTTTAGTATGTCACTTTTACATCTGAGTGGTTGCTCACACATGGTTATAGCTTATCGTTGAATAAACCCAATTACCTTCCGTGGGATAGTGCTAGTTAGGAAGTTTAAGAGATAAATAGGCTACTGAAATTTAACCTATGTAAAGAAAGGAACTTAAATTTAGGTGTTCAGCTTGAAGTATTCTGAAAACTGAATCCACCTATGTCTCTGGATCAACAGACAGAACATCACCAAGCCCCCATCCCCAGGAGCCCAAGTGCCTGCCTCACTCCAATCCTATCCCACTCTTACAGGAGACCTGATTCTATCTGTGCTTTTCAGTCTGGTTGGTTTTGCTTTGCTTTTGTGGGAAAAGAGCTTACAGTTTTGAATGACTTTTCTTCCCTTCCTTTGGAGGAATCTGTAGTCAGCGGAGTTTAGGGAGCAGAACAGTTAGCAAGCCAGAGCCTTATGCCAAGAAAGTTTGGAGATCTTAAGATTCTGACAGCCTAACACAGCACCGTGTCAGAAAGTACAATGTGGGAAGCTAAGTTTACCTTTCTTGGTTAACCTTTCTAGAGAGGAGAAAAAGAACAGACCTGAGGAATGGGATGGAAAGGAAAACCCCAGTCTCTGAAAAATACTATTGCCAAGCCTTTTGAAGTCAACTGTAATTACCATGCTGGTTAGAATTCAAGTTAGAGTCTCTGCTTTGCCAACTTAATTAGTAGTTTAAGCATGCAGAAGTAAAATACCGTGCCATGTGCACAGTGCCTTGAAGGTGGAAAGAAAATATGGACATGCTATTCCTTAAGGAGTTGGGGAAGAAAATCTGAGATCATGCTTGTGTGCCCCTATTTTTTTCCTCTATGGTTACTCTAAAACCACAGTTCAGAACCTTACTTTGGCTCTTTGTGATCTGATTACCCAAGTACAAGTTTCTATTAGGGCTGTGTAACTTCATACTTCATCATTAGCTAAATCATCTCACCAACCTGCGTATGCTAATTGACGAATGTGTTTAGAAACCCCCAGGTCTTCTAAAGTCCTTACTCTATGTCTACAGTTTTTTTCCAAGAGGACCAGCCTGGAAGTTACAGAGGTGTGTCCTCCATTGTGGTCACCTCAGGGAGGACTCTCAGCACTGACCTGTTCTGGGCTTCTTGCTCTTCGTTCCTGAGTTGAAGATCTTTTATTTTCTCTTCTTCAAACCCTAAATTATCCTGGTCCAAGTTTGCATCCTCTTGTTAAACAGAAAGATATTTCTTTGGGAAAGGTTAAGAAAAACAAACAAGTCTTGTTTTTGTGCTGAATGATAGTAATTAAGTCAATTCTTAGTTGTGCTTCATTCTTTGAACTTAAAAAAAAAATCTGTGTATAATTAACGTTTTGTGCATGAACTTCCTCCTGGCTTCTTCAGTTGTTAATATGTTATTGTTTTGGTTACTCCTTTTGCAAACCGGGATCGACTAGGTTGTTCTTCAGTGGTCTAAAATCTAAGTGACCTAAGATGGCAAGGGTTCTACTTCCTATTCCTCTTCCGTTTCCAGTATAACAGGTCAAAATCTATGAACTATACTCAAGATGAGACCTGAGGAACTGAGGCTTCATCTCAATCTAGGCTTCCTCAGAAGGGGGAAAGAATCTAATACATTAGTCATAGCTGATTTGTCTGTCACCAGAAGTGGCACTTCAGCTCACCACTTCAGTTCAAATCTACTGGACAAAATATATCACAGGGGCAAGGCTAACATCTAAAGGGAGGGTAAAGGCAATGTTACCGTCGGCTCTAAAACAAGAAAAGTCAGAGTATTGGAAGTTAACCACTGTTGACTTCTCTGGACTCCCTTCTAATGTCTCCTACCATTTTAGAAATCTGGTTAAAGTAAGTCAGAGCAAAAAGGGATCTATCGTATTATTTTTGATAGAAAAATATGCTCTTGGTTAACTATATCACATGTTGTACTGTTTAACTATGACATAATGTACTCAATTTAATATAAATAAAATATATTACAAACAGAAAAAAATGAAGACTAGGGAGGAATTGCAAAAAAAACAGCCATAGTTTTGCTGCATTAGTGATAAGTCATCAGTGCTTACCTAGTCCTTAAAATAACATATGCATGGTCATTTCAATCTCATAGGATCAAGTCTCTTTCTATGACTGTCACCATTCTTAGTCAAGTCTAGTCCTTATAGAAAAGATAAATTGAGTGAATAGAGTACCCCAAATATCACTTGGTCAGTTTGCAAAGTCTAAACTCTGCCTTCTAAGGTCAAGATCAAAGGGGCAACTGTGATGTTGCTGCGTATCTTGTTTCAGTAAACCCACCTCTTATTATTGCACGTGACACGTGGAGTGACAAGCAGCCTGACTAATGCAATCAGTCATTTTAGCCTAAGCGTTGACTTTAGGACACCCATAGTGGTCTGAACCACTCTCTAGCTTGAGGGTGAGGGAGAGGACTGATGGTGATGGATGAAATGAATCCTAGTTTCACAAATTTCTTAAACATATCTGAAATAAATGGAGATCCCTTGTCAGGAGTAATCACATCTGGAAATCTAGATGTGGAAAGTCACTGGTCAAAGGCACCATCATTCAAGCAAGGACAATACTGTGAGCTGTGTTTAGAGAAGGTAGCCAAACTAAGAAAGATTCTATTCATTGCTAAAGAAGGAGCTGTTTTTAACTGAATCTTTGGGGCAGTTTCCCATCAGAAAGAAAGATGTGTTTGATAAAGTATATGAACAAATTTGACAGAACATACAGGTTTCTCAGTAGCACAAATGATCCCTAGGGCATGTAACTCATTAAATAATTCCTAATTATTATTTATTTTTATAATTTATTATATGATTATCATATGATACTTACATTCAGTCTACTAGAAATACACAATAATAAATATATAAGTTTGAAAACATTGAAATTAGGGTCTATTGTGTATAGAAGCATATACAGAATTTAAACTGTGAAAGTGAGTTAGCCTATTAAGTTAAATTACATAACGAAAGATTCAAAAGTCTTGAGCATGTGCCACATTCTGCACTTGCTTTTAAGTCAAGATCGTTTTCCTTTGTTTCATGAGAAATAAAAAAATCAAACAAGTTATAACTACATTAAAGCTTCTGAACCTGGTCTATCCAGGCACCAAAGTCTATGTCTTTATAATTAGATTGAACTTCCTTCTATTTATAGTATCTTATGGGATTGAAGAAGGCAAATCTATAAGAGCGCAATCATTTGCCTGCATTCTTTATTCATCCCTCCATTTCCTCCCACATCAAGAGCATTCTTACTTAGTGGTCTCTGTTTTAGGCTGTTTGTCAAGTAGAATTAAATCTAACTTTTGA
Source organism: Rattus norvegicus (assembly GCF_021556685.1). Classification (NCBI taxonomy): domain Eukaryota; kingdom Metazoa; phylum Chordata; class Mammalia; order Rodentia; family Muridae; genus Rattus; species Rattus norvegicus. The sequence goes on from NC_141535.1 coordinate 42,851,721, forward strand.
ATCCCGCTGTGTAACATTAACCCTGTGACTGGGCCCCCTATTGCCAGCAGTCTTCAGCGTAGGTTTTAGGTAGATATTAGTAGGATAAAATGGGACTGGCTTATCATTGTAAGTTCAAAGCATTTAGGAAGGTCAGTTTTACATACGTTGTCAAGAGACTAATGCAACCTATCAAATCAATTCCTAAAACTCCCATTTTGAAGGGGAAATTAAAAGTCAAGGTGATAGAGAAGATCAGCATACTCATACAGTTGTTGATGAACAGCACAGAAGCTCTAACTTGGGAAGTCAACAAGAAAACCACTCACTAAGGCCACTGTTAGGAGCAGAGGCAACAGGTGAAGTGATTCACAGCACAGGAAGGCACTGCACTAACTCTACGGTGGTCATGAGCAGACTGGTTTTTGGCAGACCTCTTTTTCAGCCTTTGTCGCCCGCCCTTTCCTTTCCTGTTTGAAAAACATCACCCTCCGTACATAACCTGTTTTCTCCAAGTATGGCTTCCCCACGTGTCTACACTTGCCAGGGAATAAGGTGATCACCAGATGGTTCTGTAGACAGGCATGTTTCCTGTAGATTTGGATTTACTTGGGTTATGTAGTTTAAAATAGCCGAACACAGACAAAGTCTGCTGGATTTGGTTCTAATGACTCAGGCAAGAGAGGGCTTGGTACATCACTTTGTCATCCTGGCTGCTCTGAATTTCGGGGGCCAAATGACCTTCATGGTTTATCTTTCCAAGCAGCTGTAACCTCAGGCACACACTACCATGTGTAGCTAAGGTGGTCTTAGTAAAGTGTGTTTTCAAAGACATTATATGGAATTAAATATACACGATTTCTCTTTTGGAAAACACATTCTTTTGATTCCTAGGCCTTGTTCCTCCCATACCTATATCTTGCTTCTATGTGTTTTCTGGCTTGCCTATGACAGGGAATTTTTGTTATAGTTACTGATAGTAGATGTTTTTGTTGTTTTGAAACTTTTACTTTTTGAAGTTATAATCTAATTGCATGATTCCCCACCCCCTTCCTCTCACCAACCTCTCCTATCAACCCTCCTTGCTCTCTCTTTCAAATTAATGGCTTCTTTTCCTTTGATTGTTGTTAAGTCACATAAACACACACACACACACACACACACACACACAAATGTGTGTGTTTATATATTCCTATAAAATATAAGTACAGCCTTTTCATTCTGTATAATGTTACCTACCATAAGCATATGATCAATCTCAAGGCTGACCGCTTTGCATTGGATAACCAGTGGAGGAGCTCTCCCTGGGATAATCATTTCTGGGAGCACCATTTCTCCTGATCTCAGCATTCTCCAGTTGCCTCAGTCTTTGTCTACAGTTGAGACCCCTTGTCCTTCTTTTCAAATTAAGATTTCCATTGTTGTCATTGTTGTTCAGGTCTTGTTTAGACAGCCACGTTGATAAGCGTTTGTGAGTATAGCCTGTCTGACATTTCTAAAAGACACAGTCTCACGACAAACATTTTTAAAGCACTTTAATGTGGAATGAAGAAGTTTACTTTCCTAAAAACCTAAAATTAAAAAAAAAAGAGTCCATGCTATAAATGTTTTTCTTACAGAGCCACTGCTTCTGGGTGCTCAGTGAGGTGGATTTTATTTTACCACTTCACAACTAAAGAAAATAAAAATATAACACTCCATGTGCTGCAGGCCAGAGAGGACACACCTAGCTTGGCTGCTTGTCACCTACCCTTAAGCCTTTTTAGCCTCCCTCCTTTGGGATGATGCGTTTTGTAGCTGTTGTCAGTAGTGCGGTTGGAAGGGAATGGGGAAATGAATAGGATTTGAAGGAGTGTAGAAAGGTGTGAGCCTTGCCATGATCCTTGGGATTTGCAGAAGCCTTTCAAGTTATTTATGCCTCCGTGCGCCCTGTGTCAGTTAATATTTCATCTCTGCTTTCAGTTTCTAAACGACAGATGCTTTTAAAAAAGTCAGTGTAAGGTTCTGCTTTCTTCCACCCTTCGCCCCATGTCTCTGTGCTCCAGACCAACCCTGTTAGCTCTTTTGATTTAATCTTCACAGTTCTGTACTCACTAGAGGGAAGAAGATGAATGCTAATATACCAAAATAGACACTTAGAAAACTCTTTTTAAAATGACAGTGCAGCTTCACCTGCAAATAGGAGAGACATAAAGGCATTTCCACCTCACCGCTAATGACCATAAATATTAACATTGAGGTCAGTGCCAGTATTATGACCATATTTTAAAGTTACATTTCACTTAATAATATAATATAATATAATATAATATAATATAATATAATAATATAATATAATATAACCTTATATTATTCAAGAAGATATCTTTATATGTAACATTAAATTTCATACAGTTCCAGAAACCACTTCTTTCTCCTTTTTTTTTTTTGAAACTAGATTCTTCTCTCTACATCAGACCACAGTTCCCCACCTTCTACCTTCCTAGCTGCCCCACCACCTCCCCTCTCCCTTAGATTCACATCCCCTCAGTTTCCTCCTCAGAAAAGAGCAGGTCTCTAAGTGATGACAGTCAAGCAGGACAAAACTTGATACAATAAGAAAAGAGCAAAGGCCCTCATATCAAGATGGGCAAGGCAACCCAATAAGAAAAAGAGAGTCCCAAAAATGGGCAATAGAGACAGAGATACACCCACTCTCATTATCTGGAGCCCCAAAAAAACACCAAGCTAACAGCTATAACATATATTCTGAGGACCTGGTGAAACCCATGCAGGCCTGTGCTTGCTCCTTCTGTCTCTGTGAGCCCATGTGAGCTCTGTTGAGTTGATTCAATGGCCCATGTTCTCCTGGTGTCCTCAATCCCCTTTTACTCTTATAATCTCTTCTTTTTGTGCTTCCACGGGGTTTTCAGAACTCCTAGGAGAGGTACCCTATGGAGACCTCCAGTTAGGCTCTCCACATAATGTCTGGTTGTGGGTAACTAAAATTTCTCCCATCTGCTGACGATGGAAGATTGACTCTTTGAGAATGACTGGACAAGTCACTAGATCTCTGAGTCTAACAGAATATCTTTAGGACTTTTTTCCCTCCAGAAATGTGGTTTTGCCTTAGGTCTCTGAGCTAATCCAGTCACTGGTTCCTGGCCATCTTAGGTAGTATAGAGCATGGGCTCCCTCTGGTGGTGTGGCTCTCAAGTTAACCAGAACATCTGTTGGCCACTCCCACAAGTTCTACACACCATTGCCCCAGCACGTCTTGCCGGTCTCATGTATTGCAGATTGTAGGTGGAGGGTTTTCTGTGCATTTCATGACTTAATTTTAAAATTATATTTCATTTAATAGTAAAGCACTTTGCTTGAGGACATCTTTGAATGGGATTTTAAATGTTATACAGTTCTGTAAACATGTTTCTATAAGAAGTTTAATGAACATTTATTAATGGGTAAAGTAACAAAATCTTAAGTATCATCAAAACAATTTTTTTGAAGAAAATGAAGAAAACTTTCATTTCTCACCATGTCTAACTCAGATAAAAATAGTACAAGCAATGGGTGTGCTAAAAATTAATGTCAGGTGAATATGTCCTAAAGAAATGTTACCTTATACTCTGATAGAGTCAAGCTATTTGTGGGCTTATTTCACTGATGCAGACTTGAAAGAGTATTTGGTTTTTGTTTTTGTTGTTGTTGTTTTGTTTTGTTTTGTTTTGTTTTATCAAGTGTCTGAAGTGGGATGAACAAGAAAATAGTGCCCTCTATGAATGAGAAGGCAGACCGCATCTTTTAAATAATGTTGTATTGTAAGCCCGGAAAATGGTCTTAACTAGTGGCCTAGGGCAATTAAAATGAGGTGTTTTGTGCAAGATATTTTTCCTTATAAGCAGTCTGATGATGAGTAAAACCTAAGAGGAAAAACGTACGTTTCCTGATGTAGCATTAAATTACGCCTCATTAAGTCCTGACATCATAACGGAGCTCAGACCCTCCAAGAATGCTCTCTGAGAAGCATCACACCAACAGAGAAGATCTGGTGCTTTCTAAGTCAGGATGTGTATAGTGGGGCTGGGTAATGTAAACATTTACCAGCCATTCTCATTCATTTTACCTCTCCAGCAATGTTACCTCTAAAGATGCTGACGGAGCAATCATGTTTGTTCCAAGTAGGCCAGGGGACGGCTGCAGGTACCGCCTTCAAGTGCCTCTCCTTTTCCAGCAAGCACCATACCAAGCAGTTCTATATTGTTGCCTCCGTGAAAACGAAGTCCCATTTCCCTTGGGATTCTTTCTGCTGTTTGGCTCCGCTCTCTCAAGGATGAACTGAGAAAATCATTTTTCAGAAGGAACATTGTCTTTGGCTGTTGACAACTGACAGAAGGGACAGATCTCTTCATTCGGGATTCCCAAAGCTGCTGCCATCCATTCCAGAATTGTCACTCACCAGAGCTATGCTAATGCCCTTTCTGCCTTCCCTGTGCAGAATGGGGACTGCTGTGCTTAGCAGAATGTCAAAGATATCAAAGCCCATATTCAGCTGACACGCTAATGACAGCCAGAGACATCTGTCATTTATAATTCCAACGTAGCTTTTTCTGAATGTGTATAGAAAGGCTTTTCTCCATTATGCGCTGTTTCTGTTGTGCCTGCTAACTCTGGTGTCATCTGTGTTAGTGGTTCCCAGTGTCTCAGGGAGCGGACTCTGTGCCAACAGGCAATGCCTCCCACTCGGGAAAATGACATAATCAAGTCCTTTGTTTTTCTCCTAACCCAACTGTATGTGGTACATCACTATCCATGCCCCATGCTATTGGGACATACGGAACCAGCAGCCCTGGTTCAAGTACTGAGTTAAGACGTTCTGGCATATAGGGATGAAAACATTATTATAGGCAATTAGCAAAACTTGTTAATGTTCCAAAGAAGGTGATAGGTTAGCCTTTCAGGATGGATAAACATCAAGAAAACTAGAAAGAGGGAAAAATCAAAACCTTCCCTATTTTGAGTCTTACTCTTTGCTCCTTTGGGCTTCAGAGAAGCATATATGTAAATGTTTCATATGTGTGTTCTGTTTGCATATATCCCGATGCCATCACGCCCAGTTGGTGATTTTTGTCCCTGTCGCAGAGTTTTGTCAGATAATCGAATGTGACCATGAATTGACTGTAATCTTTCCCTTTCCTGTCTCTTTTGTTTTCTAGGTAAGTATTTTGATATCCTCCTTTATCAATGCGGAAAGGAAAAATATACTTGCCCGATGCAGAACCCATGGCTTAAAATCATAGAAGCACTGGTGTGAATGGTAAAAAAAAAATGACTCACTCCTGCTGCTGGTAAGAATACAACAGACACTTGGACAAGTTGGCTTCTCCTAAGGGAGGGAGCTGCAAGTCTGGGAAAACAGAGGCGGGGGGATAGGTGAGGTGGATTATTGCTGTGCGAGTACCCATAAGATTCTAAAAAATGTTCATGAAATATTCATTCACATCTGCTTACTGGCTACGTACAAGTCCTGTTCTGAGGTGGGTCACCATTCCTTGGCTGGAAATTATTCTCTTAAATACTATTTTTACACCTTTCCCAGATGGAAACAAATGCGGTTATGTTAATGGTTTTTTTTTCAGTCTTTGTCTTTAAAGGGGAGCTAAAGTAGAGGAAATATTTTTTACTATTTCATTTTCATTTACCCAGCTCTGCTGAAACTTAAACATGTGTAACATGTGATCATGAATATGTAGACAAACGCTCTGTCCAGATTCTATATAAGTTAGAGACTGTTAGAACCCTCAAAAGACTCGTCCCTTTGT